>NW_025778215.1:0-79005 GCF_021130785.1 Homalodisca vitripennis
ATCAAATTTTCAGAGTGTATGGTCTGATATTCTATTTTAATTAAGTCATGCAATTTTACCATATTAGGGTTTGTTATGAATATCATAATAGAATTTAATGGATTTTTCACCTCCTCGTAATTTAATTCCAAATATATCCAAACCTATTTTAGAGTAACATTTATTCTTATTTTCTCGTGGCACTATCCCCTTCAGTTTATTTGAAATGAAATTGGTGTTCAGATCAACCAAAGGCAAGAGAGTAATGAGGTTCTGGGTCTAAAGTCAAAAGACCAAAAACCCGCCTATAGACAGAAGTATAGCGAGCTCGACATGTGAAGTGAAGATAAAGCTAGTTGCCTTTGAGAGAGTGTTCATGATAGCATTACTTGATTTCTACTATCAACAACGTAGATATGGAGGGAAGAGTTGATTAAACGTGAATGTTGAGTTTAGCTTCAATTCAACTTCCTTTGCAGTGTCTGATATCTGACGCCGTCTCAGGTTACTTTCCTGGAATCCCCCCTCACAAAAAAAAGCTGTCGGCAATAATGAAGTTTAATATACATTTTTTTACACCGCTTCAACGTCAGAGACACCTACACTACAAAATATAGTGTAATATATGTGAAAGGACATTAACGGATTTCATTTCTATAAGTACCGTTGGAATGTTAATTAATTCAAATATAAGTTATAAATAGTTGGTGTCTAGTACATTTTTAATAACTATAGTTATATTATTTTATTTATTGTTATTGTATATTTCATTATTTCCTTATTTCCAATATATAAGGAATAACAATCATGTTTTTGCACTTTCCTGTAACGTATTTATTAAAATACGTAAAGGAATACGTAAGTCATGGTCGTTGGTTCATTAGTATTTACCAAGTTTGGTTCCATTAGCTTAACTTGATTTTTAGATAATATGTTTTAAATACAAAATGACGGCTAGAGGCTAAACAATATATTTCTTTATCAATTTTTGTATAGTATTTTTGTTTGTTTGAAATGATGAATACTAACACCCACATAAGGCTGAGACATCCTTTTGTGACCACTTTGTATTTAGGATTTCCGTTGTCTCTAAGGAATGATTGTTTTGTGACTTTGTTTTTGTTAAGTTACAAATATCCAAATATTTCCTATCGCATTACTTATGTGTGTCTTTACTTACTTGTGGAAATAATTGTTATAATTGGGATTTAATCAAACAGTATTTGTCATGGAACTAAGCATAGAACAAATAGAGCTGTACCTATGATAGCAGTTATCACTATGATATACTGCAGTGAGGTCAACATAGCCCTCGCTCACTGTCCAGATCTGATATATTGTCATAGTAGTTGTTGCATGCTCTTTTATATATATATATATATGTGTATATTATATATATATATATATATATATATTATATATATATATATATATATATATATATATTCATATGCAATATGAATATATATACATATTGGAGTACTATTAACAAATTATTTAAAATCGTGTTTAAATTAATCTTCAGAGAATTTGTTTTATTACAGGTATACTTTATAAACATTGTTAGACATTGGAATGAAATACAGTTAATGCTCAGTTATTAATATAAAACGCTCTATGTAATGTGGTTGTGTTGAATAACATAAAAATAATTAATCAATGGTAAATTAAATCAGGTAATCAAATTAGTATATCATGACTATTTACAAAACGAAGTGCAAAACGATTCATGAAATGTTGATTTATGATAAGACTACAACTGGTGAATATTTTGTTAGTTAAGAAAATAAATTTAAAATAATATATACGGATTCGAAGACCGTTTGAGTTCTTCTAGTACAAAAGAGTTTTTAAATAACATAGTCAGGTGAGAGAGAGAAGGTATGTAAGATTTTGATATCACTCACCAAATTGGCTTTTCCTCAGTTATACATTTTCACGATTCATCTGACGTCGGACCCTCCTGAGGCTTCCCAAGTAGTTAAACTTGGTGTGTATGGGTACTTTGTTTGAAGTTTGTTTATGACGCTGGAAGGATTGTGAATGAAACAGGATTTTTCCGGACATTTGTCATTGTTCAGTGATACAAAATGTACGTTTCGAGATCTGCAATTTCACCACTTCTTCAGGTAAATTGCAGATTTCGAAACGTAGTGTTACTGATTTTCCTGTAAATGAACGATGGCAAATGTACGGAAAAATCCTGTTTCGTCCTTGGGTAGATGGACATTTGACGACATAGTTAAGATTGTGAACACTTCACAATAGTCACTGGCATCGGGGAGGAGGGTATGTAATAATAAAGGAATCAGGGCCAAACACAAATTCCACACATCTAATGTGCTTTACAAGGGAGACTTACAAGACTTGTTGAGATAGACCACCTACTGGCTAAACAGAAAGAGATCGTGACTAGCTTACATCTAGAGATAGAGTGAGATAAAGACCTTCACCATGAACACCTGCTCCTGGGCAACGTACAAGGAACTCTCTACCGAACAATCAGGTAATCCTGTGATCTCAGGTAATTTCAGATTACATACTCCACCTCTGATTCCATAGCGCAACACAATTTTTTATTATTTAGTCAGTGATTACAAAAATAAAATAAGTTATAATATTAGGAGCCTCTGCGTGTCCGAAGCAAGCTTACAATTTCAATACCTCCACTGAACACAATACATCTAGTCATCGCAAGATACTCTGTATTTAAAAGAATAAAATAAGTTCTCCGTGAACAAAACTCGTTGTAAATTATAACTATTAAATTTCACTGCAGGATGCACAAAAACTAGGAAATAGTATTCATTCCTTTTCTAAATTTTGAGCAACCTTCATTTCAAACTCTTTATCAATGAGTTGTTTAAAAACGTACAGTGTTTTTTTAATGTTTATCCTTAGTCTATTTAGTGAATTTGTAGATATACAATCTTTGTATGAATATGGCTGACCTATATATTAAAACATTTGTTTGACATGAAATAATCCAAAATCTTCGTACGGGTTTTGGTTTGAATCAATTGAGAATTACTGCAGTTATCGGTTTTTAAAACCTCACATTACATTTTGTAAGCCGATCTCCTACATACACACGCGCACACATGCATGGGTATGACTTGTTTTTCTCTATGGTTTAAAAATACTTCCTAATAATAGATAAATGAGTATTTAAACTGTCTTTGGTAATTAATATGGAAATAAAATACACATTTGCATATATTCATTAGCTAATAACAAATATATTTTATTATTATAGCAATAATATCTGAACACCATTGCATAAAATAGCATAAAAAATTTAAGTTACCATAAAACTGAGTATTGGCAATAATACGTGAATAATTTACTTTGTAAAACATTTTTTATATTATAATTTTGTGTTTATCATAGTTTATGTTTAATTATATTCTCTATTTAACCTTCGTCTCTGTTAATTTTCAAAATATTCACAGGCATAGTGTGTTAAAGCATGGCAATTTGCGGTCAACCAAGTATAGACGTTGCCTTTGATTGCAATACATCTGTACTTATCTGAGATCTCTGGTTCTCCTTGTCCCCAGTTGGTATAGTCAAAACTATTCCCAGAACCGTCCCATACATAGTGCCCTTTTGAGCTCAAGTCATTTCCTGAAGTCCAAACTAATGTTCCTGAAAAATATGTTTTATTACACCCAAACTAAACACAAGCAAATAACGAAAAGTATCCTACAAGATGGAAAGTTTAGTTATGATCAGCTCATAGATTGAGTAGCAGTATGTATTTACTTAAAACGCTCAGGTTAAGAAACAGGTACTGACAAGTACATTTATGAAAAAACATAACTAATAACAAAGTTGGGTTGGAAATATTGCAAGTGAGTTATCAAATATAATTTGAACGTAAGTATACTTCAACATTGTTTTATTAAATGCAGTTAAGTACAAACATATTATTTACTTGCACATGAAGATAATATATACATTTTTCATCGAATACAAAGAATTTTTTAATTATAAAATAGCATTTAGACGTATGTATCTATTTTTTATACTCAATAGAAATATTTATTTTAACATGCAGAGTTAGACTATGTGGAGTAAATTACCGCCTATGTTGTTTATTAGTCGACGTTCCGACTGGACTACTGCAGCTTTTGTACAAGTAATATTTTTCCAAAAAAGTATCATTCATAATTTACTGTTCATTTACAGACATGATTGACTATAAACACTTTTCTCAATAGTACGAATAAATAAGGAACTGATGACGATCCATCGTAAAGAAAAGATATCCTAACTTTAATAACAGTGAGTTATTTACTGATATAGACGTAGATTCATTTAAGCTTTTTTAGTGGAACATAACTTAAAATTAACGCAAGACGTATGTACCGTACGTATATAATCTTTTGTTATACTAAAAACCGTTGTTACACTCAGAAGTTTACCAATTAGTGTGGATTTATAAAACATTTTTAAAAGGCTGGAAGTACAACGCAGGGACTAAAAACCACTCTTTGTTTCTTTCCTTATCCAAAACAAAACCTAGGAAAGTTCTGGCCTAAATAATGAATGGAACATGTTGAGTAGTTAATTCCCCCATTACACTTAAATCTTTACGATTTCCCTCTCTCTCTATTTTGATAAAAATATATTAACTAATAATATTAATGAACCAGACAGTATCTCACTCCTACTTCCAGTATCGCTCAGTTTTAAATTAATCACTCAAAGTTTTTTTTCCATTAGGTATAAAATAAAAAAAAAACTGTTTTCCTTCCGTTTTTATTTCGACCACAAATATTTTGTCATTATTGTTTATACAATAAACTATGAATTAAGTGTTACCTTCTTGTTTGTATTAACGTTGTGTTTTGTAAGAATCTTGACCTTTAATATAGCCTAATAGTCTAGTGGTTTGTCTATTAAGGAGGGATTTCGATTTGTTTTAGTTGTTTAAATGTTTTTATTCCAGTGTTTCAACTTTCTCGAAAACCCTTATACCAAATTACTTTATAATATATATATAAAGAAAAAAATCCAAATTTTGTCTCCACATATATTTCCGTAAATTGTATTATGAATAAAACACGACTATATATTAAAAAAAAACATTAACACTCAAATTTGGGGTTGTTCCAAAAATATTGTGACGAGGTTGATACAAATTAAATTTTAAAGCTATATCAGTGAACTTCAAATTATTGGATAAGCTGTTAGCCTCTTCTTTTTAATTAATTAGATCCATCACTAAAGCAATCGCCTTATCAATGACTAATCACTATTTTATTTTTATTATAAAAAAATTCAGAATGGCGTATTCTATATAAATATGCTACCGACCTGGGGATCTTGCAATTGACTTCCGCATTTCGGCCTGTTCTGATTCGTTCATAATGGAAGCAAGACGCATTCCCTCATATCTGCATCGCTGTATAGCGGTATACCAGGTTACCTATGAAAAAAGGATAAAACATGTTATATAATACGCCCCAGATAAAACTAGTTTAAATATGTGTATAATATTCGTCTGAGATATATGGATACTACAGAAAGTTAAATATGAAGATACATGTTTTGGATATACTTAAAAACACTAAGTGTTGAATTTATAAAGTTTTATATAATTGGCTTAAAATGCGGTGGTGTTTATCACATAAATAGAAAAATTCCGGCTAAATGTGTTCATAAGTGCTAATCTAGAAAACGACTAGACCAAATCGGCTATTCCTTCTTTTTAATATTCCTTGATCCAAGGAAGATGTTGATGAAAAAAATCGGAAAAGTTTCCTGGAATAATTTACAATTCAGAGAAATATAGATAATATTTATTTCATAATAAAAAAATAACTGTCAATAAAAAGGTGTTGTCACGTTTAAAGGGGCTTAAACATTTGTTAATATTAAATTTGAAAAGAATTTGATATACGAGGGCTTTTCCAAAAGGAATCAGACATTCTATCCTCCCGCTTAAACGAATGAAGCGCTGCCACTGATTACGAGCTCCTCCTAGGCCACCTGCATAGACTGATCATACTCCTCGGTGAGGCAGAGCCGATCAGTACCGACAAATGCCGAGTATTTGGCTTATCAGTGACCTCAGTTCGGAACGGTTATGATTTCAATTATCTATTACGAATTCATGAGTCGTTTTATATCCGAACATATCTGAAAAACATCGAACTTATATAAAACGTATACTACAATAATGTTTATTAAATTAATTATTAATATTGAACTTTCTTGATACCTCCAAAGACACTTGACAAAATGTGAGATGGTTTATAACGAATAAAGAGTTATAATTTCATCATATTTTGCATATAGGCTTAAAACGACGTTACATATATTTTTTTATTTCATTGGAAAGCTATTAAAATTAATAGAGCAAAGCAACACATTCATAAGCATAGCTGCAAAATATTTTAATATAAAGTCCTTAATTGATAGTACATAAATTAATAATTACGCTAAAAAAGCTGTAATAAAGAGTTATCACAGTAGATGTGTTAAAAACTAGAAATTAAATGGATTAAAAAGAAACTTGTGAGCATATGTTCAACAAAAAACATAAATATGACAAAATCAATAACAACTACCAAACTTTAATACCTAACATAGCACATAACATCGTTAATACATAACACATTTCCTAATATGATTATAGTAATGTAAATGACAATTTCAGTTTAAGATCATATACGAATATAAGTATGGTTTACAAGTTTAAACACCACTTTTATGAAAACGTAGACACACACACACACACACACAAAATATAAATAATGAAAATATTTTATACCTATTGATCTCTAATGCTATGAATATTAAATACGTTGTAAAATCAATGTTTAATGAAATAAATGAAATTGTGCCGCATTCTGCAACATTCAGGTTGAAAATTTAATTGAAATATATTAATGCTGTACCACAATACTGAAAGGTGTTTAAAAAGACAGAAAAACATGAGCAGCGTTACTGCATTAAAATTTGCCAAGAGCTTGGGGATTCGCAAGTGGAAATTCACAAAATTCAACAGGCTTTTGGGGAGTCTGCCGTGAGCACTATTCCAGTAAAAGAGTGGTACAATCGATTCAAAAATGGTCAAACGTTAGTGAATCGCGTTCAGGCAGGCCATCGAAAACCTGGAATGAAAATAATAAATATTAATAAATAAATAATCTTTATTTTGCCAAAAAACAAGTACAAAATAGTACATTTTCATATACAAGTACACAACACAGTTTTTACAATACCATGAGTTAAAAATATAACAATAAAATGGTAGAATAAATTAACACAATAACAATATAAGTAAATATAAGGCAAAATAAATAGGAATCCCCTAGGCAAAGCCTGAACTGGGATCTCCATCACTTGTTTTAAACAAAAAGAATGAAACGGCTAGCAGCGAAACGTAACACATAGTTTAAAAATTATGTATGAAAAAGAAATTGATTAAAAAACATACTGTGCTATTGAATGGAAATTATTTCCTTGTAACTTCAATGGTAAAAATCTCCTTCACCAACATACCAAATAATTATATTTACAATTCAAAGAAATAAAAAGACACTAAAGAGATAGTGACAAATACCAGTAAGCAAACAAATAGATGTACCAAAAACACATAGGAAATTCAGGCAAGAAGTAAGTGCAAGCGATTCAAAATGTTCAAGACTCAACCTACTTTACTATTTTTAATATTTTATCGACAGCTTCTTGTTCAAAAAGCCATTTTTTCAATTTTTTCAAAAACTCTCTCTGTGTTGTTGAAGTCGCCAATTTTATAACTAATTATGTTAAATAATCGTGGTGCAAAACTACTGTAAAATATTTGATGTATATTTAAATTTGATTTAGGCACACTAACGACTTGGTACCGCCTAAGATTGTAACTAGGCTGTCTTGTTATTGAAAAAGCAGAGCTTCTAATGTAAAACATTTTTAGGACTTTAAAAATGTATAAATACCGTAGAGGAAGAATTTTCATCTCAACAAACAGTGGCCAAGTATGTTCAAACCTTGTCTTTTTCGAAATAAGTCTGATGAATCTTTTTTGAAAAATTACTATCGGATATAAGGTAGTACTGTATGTCCCACCCCAGCATGTGATACCATAGCTTATCCTGGATCCTACAAGAGCGTGATATACATTGACTAAAATTTTGTTAGACCCACACAACTGATTTAATAGGTAAAACTTCTCAAACTGAAATAAAGCTCTTTTTTAATTTTGAAATATGGTTTTTCCAGGTCAATTGATAATCAATGATTAAACCTAAATATTTCATATTATTGACTTGCTGTAATTCCAAACAGTCACAATCAGGAACAAGCGGAACAAGGCATTTAGTTTCATGAAATTTAAGTGGGAAATTAAATTTGGAATCGAATCTCAGACTGAATAACATGAACTTGGTTTTTTCGCTTAATATCATAAAGTTTTTGTCAAACCATAACCTTAGGAAAAATAAATCTTTTGACATTGATTGGTAAAGCGAATTTAAGTCATGGTTTGTATAAACAAAAGCAGTGTCATCGGCAAACGCAACCAATTTACCATTAAAACAACCATTACAAAGATCATTGACATAAATTAAAAAAAGTATTGGTCCCAAAACAGAACCCTGCGGAACACCAAATTCAATTTTCCCTGGATCTCCCATGACGCCACCAATGTTTTACCCTTTGTTCTCTCCCCGTGAGATAACTAGAAAACCAGTCAAGTGGTAAACCTCTAATACCAGCCAGCCATAACTTATGAAGTAAAATTTCATGATCAATCGTGTCGAAAGCATTTGTAATATCAATGAACAATGCAGATACCTTTTTACTATTATTAATTGGCTCGTAAACTGATTCCATGAATGAAAGTAAGGCATCCTCAGTAGACATACCCTCTCGAAACCCAAACTGATTATTACTAAAGAATTTGTTTTTATTAAGAAATGAAATTAACTGCTTTTTAACAACCTTTTCCAATATTTTTGAAAAAACCGAGAGCAAAGAAATTGGACGGTAACAGTTTGGCTGTGTAGGGTCCCCACGTTTGAAGATTGGAACTACTATTGCACTTTTTAAGCATCTAGGAAATTCCCCTGTCATAAGACTGAAGTTATAGAGATATGTTAATATCGGAATAATACTGGGAGCTATTTTTTTTATCATCGTTGGACTGACCTTGTCAAATCCTGGTGATTTGTTGTTTTTCAGACTAGAAATAAATGAAGAAACATCCTCACTTAAAATAGGTTGCATAAAAAAAGATTTAAGATTGATGCGTTGATTGAATACGTTGTCGAAAACCGTGTGCTGCGCTAGATACGATTGATCTATTTGACCTCTCAATTTCCGAGGGGCATTTAAAAAATGTGAATTGAATTCATTGGCGATAAGTTTAGGTTCGTGTATAATACAAGATTCCCCAACGACCTCCCTTATTACAGTATTTTTTGTATTTTCACCAATTAGTTCGTTAACTATTTTCCATTGTGACTTAACATCATTGATCGAACCCTCAAACCTATCTCTAAAAAATGACTCCTTTGAACTTTTTAATTCTAAATCTAATTGATTTCGAAAATTAGTGTAATACTGTTTAAGTTTTACATTATTTGGATTTTTCATCAATAACTTGTAAATTTTTTTTTCTCTTTTGAAGCTTAAATGATAGCCTGTCAGTAGTCCAAGGTTTTAATTTATGCACCTGTTTACTTTTATTTGAACGTACATCAAACTTGCATTTACCTATACTTAGTTCTAACACATCAATAAAGCATTGGAAAGCATCAGACACAGTATTTTTATCATATACACAAGCCCAATCTACATTAATAAGTTCAGCAGTAAGTTTTTCCAAATCAATCTGGCTATAGTACTCTTCAGTATCTTTAATTATTGGATTGCAAAAGTGAATTGAAAACAGAACAGTAGAATGATCAGTTAAATTATAATGGAAAACATTAGCTTTGAAGTCAAACTGAAGATTGCCCTTTTTAAAGAACGGTACAAAAACATGATCTAAACATGTAGACGAATTTCCTTTAATTTTAGTGGGTTCATTAACTAAATTTAACATTCCCTTGCTGCTCAAAAGGCTCAAATAATTATCGCTCTCAGCTGGCTGACTCAATATATCTAAATTCATATCACCTACCAAAACAATATTACGATTTCCTAGACCCGTTAATACATCCTCAATATCATCAATGAATGCGGAGCGCAAGGCAGAGTGGAGACGGTAGACTGCGATCAGTGTAAAGCGCTCAAGGTCACTGACTCTGACGTCTAGCTGCAGAACATCAGCTGATCTAATATCATCTCTCTCACTCACACCGCTACACTGATAACAGTCGCGGACGTACACTATGGTACCTCCCGCCCTGTACTCCTCATTACAATTAGCAAAAGCATTGTAGCCAGAAATTTTATAATAATTTAATTCAGCTTTACTAATCCATGTCTCAGTTAAAACTATTATATCAGGAAATAATCGAGCAGATTCTAATTCACTTAAAAATAAATTGAAATTCTGCCTTACGCTTCTAATATTTTGATTTAAAACTACTATACTATTAGTGTTATTAATATTTCACAACAAAAAAAGTATCGGATTGATAACTAATACTAGCCTAAATATACAATTTTCTAACCTCATTACCAGAAACTGTAGTTCACAATTTATCCAGGTCCGCCAGCGAAGTTACAACTTTCACAGGTTCGCCCTCCGCCTTCCTCATTAATATCTTGCCTCCTCTGATCCATAGATACGTGTAATGTTTTTCACTTTTCTTTTCCCGGGCTGCGTTCAGAAGTCGGCGTCGTCCAGGGCTCAGGCTTTCATTAATATATATAGGCATCGCAGGACTTGCAGTTAGGCCTATATCGTGCATATTTAAATTACGCTTCACTCGCCTTTTTTGGAGGACAGCCTCAGCATCCATGCGTCGGGTCATCTTCACTATAATTCCAGGGGGCTTGCCAGATCCTTCCCTGTTTCGCAGTCTATGGCAAGCACTGATCATATTTTCATCTATCGTCAGGTCCAAGGCTCGCCCCACTGTTTTCACCACCTCGACGATCTGTTCTCCTCTATCAGCCGGGATACCGTGTATCTCGATAGTATCCCTCCTGGAATACTGTTCGATGTCGTCCATACGGCTCTCGAGCATAGCGACCTTATTCCTGAGGGCAGTGTTTTCCGTGGAGAGTTTGTTTACAAGTTCTAAGAGTGCTGACATTTCCTCTCCTTGTTTACTAACCAGGCCTTTAGTCTCTTTTAACTCTTCAAAGGCAGTGTTGATCGATTTGCCCAGTCCAGCTTCAACTCCTCTCAGGTCCTTTCTCAATTCCGATACTAGATTAAAAACATCCTCATTGGTAATGGTAGAGGTCATAGATGACTCAAGGGCCATGCTCTTACGTCGTTCCTTGGCGCAAGCTTCACACCTCCAAACGGTATTGTTCTCGACGTAATACTGAATGTCGTCAGGTGTAAGATCGACACATTTTCCATGAAATGACAATTTACATTCAGCACAATCCACCTTAGGAGCATTTTTCCCAGTTTTAGGGATCGGTCTCACACAGCGACCACAATCAGTCATTTTTCCTGGTGTTGCGCAATCACAAACTTTCACGGAAAACACCAAATCAATAATATCACCAATATGTTCAGCTTGAACTATGAAGCAGCTAACAACAACAACCAAGTGTAGCACAGATGACAGTTGATGAGTAACGTTTGAGGTTATGTTACGGAGCGCTGCGACACACGTCCGTCCGCTGCCGAGTCATGACATGAATGAATGTTCTTGTACAATTGAGAAATTTAATCACCGAGGACCGTCGTCTTACAGTCCGAGAAATAGCAGAAGAAAGTAGAGTCAGCATTGGGTCAGTACATTCGATTTTAACAGAGGATTTGAAAACGACAAGATTGTCCGCAAAATTTGTTCCAAAATTGCTGAAAAAGGAGGAAAACAACTTCACCTTGAAATTCCACAAAACATGCTGGACAGTGCAAATAGTAACCCTGGCTTCCTGAACAGTGACCATCGGTAATTAATCCTGGATTTATGGATACTACCCGGAAACCAAGATGCAGTCATTGCAGAAGAAAATCACGACTTCTCCAAGACCAAAAAAAGCACGGCAAGTTCGTAGCCCATTTTAGGTCATGTTGCCAGTCTTCTTTGATTCCATTGGAGTGGTCCAGCATTAGTACGCACCACAAGGCCAAACCATCACAAAAGAATACTACATTAAAATTCTTCGTCATCTACGTCATGATGTGCGGCGCAAACGGCTGAATGGGTGGGTAACAAAAACTTGGAAGCTCCCTCACGACAATGCACCTGCCCACTCTGCAAATCTAATTCATAGTGTTGTAGCTAAAAACACACATCTGGTTTTCCAAGCTCCGTACTCCTCCGGCATGGCTTCCTGTGACTTCTGGCTATTTTCTTAGCTGAAAATGTCCCTGAAAGGGACTCGATTTAAAGAAAGAGAAGACATTAAACACACACACACACACACAAACATATATATTATATATATATATATATATATATATATATATATCTCAATTAAAATTTTATAAGTGACGATAGCCGAATTTTATTTTTAACAAACATTGAATCATAAAAAGTACTTGCTCTGCCGGGACTAGAACCCGGACCTCTCACTTGCCGGGTGAATGTGCTACCATTACACCACAGAGCCCTTATTTTTAGGCTCCGTATATATATAGGGTGGTGAAAGAGAGAGGGAGGGAGGGGGTTAGCCTTTGCATAATTGTTTTCCAATTTTAATATCTCTTAAACGTTAGTCAGATTCGATTATGCTGTTGCTTTTAACTATTAATTAACTGAATTGCCGTCATTATTAATTAGTGAATAACCGTACACTAAGCTTACTGTTAGCAACGCACTAGGGTAAAGTATTATATTAAATATTTTTGCCTATTAAGTTTACCTTATCTAGTAAATTCTGTTATTTCACTTTTTCTAGTAAGAATTATTTTAATTCAATATGAACATCAGCTTTCCACCAGCACGTCGCCAAAGAAATTAATTAAATTTAAGATAACCGTTTATCCTTTTTACTCCTAATTTATAAGTTTGTTTATACATTTCACTAAGTACAATTTTGGTAGCATCAATGGTTTAAGGCAATTTGACGAAAACAAGAAAGCACTACGATGTCTAAACTTAAACGTGCATTAATAAAGAATTTATTATCTCATATAAAAAATTTGTTACAATAATGTCAATAGTTAGTTTATATTACTATGAGAAATGTGTCTTTTTGAAATCCAATTAACTTCAAGTGCAGGTTAATATTTGTGCAAGTCAATATTTATTTTGAAATTGTATGTAATAGATTACGTTAGTATGGGTAAACTTGGCATTTATTTAAAATTCAAAATTTTTATCTAAAAAGGTGAGTGAGGTAAATAAAACATGCACTTTAATTAAGCATATTTAGTAGCTGCTTAAATATAGGTACTTTTGTTATTTTATTTAAGAAATTTTAATTTACTTTGGAATGTTTAAGTAAATAAGCTTACGATAAAGGGGAGACTAATATATTATCAAGACAAATTATGTTTTTCGACCTTTTTTACTTCTTATTTTAGCTACATAGAGCAATGCTCTAAAATATTGATTCATATCCTTGCAATTCATAACTAGTGTATAACTTTCTACATCGCTTTTATAGGAGAAATTACTATTGCGTATTTGTTACTATAAGTGATAAGATCCTGATTTGTTCTATTTTTGTTCTATTTTTGTTAGTTTAACTCTCGCAATAAAATATGATATCATAACAGAAATAACAGGTTCTATAACTATCTGTTTATTTCATTATATAGGTAGTGATTATTCTATAAGTAACGGAAGACTACATTCATGAATTTCTACTACTGCCCACGTTCAAATTCTACTAAGTTTCACTTCATAAGGAGAGACTTTTACAAGTTCAGTAGCAGTGGAAACAGTGTTGAGTTCAGAGTCTCCTTGAGGAAAAAGAACAAAGATATCAACCACATACCTCCTCAAAATCATTGATACAAACTGTCAACAGTGATTTCAACGCACCTCGTCATTTCCAATTTTATACTTCTTTGTAATATTTTCTGGAATGGATGTATCTGTAACATAATATTATAAACACTTATTTCATGCGGTCAACTTGTATTCAAGACAGGTATATTCTGATTAAACGGTGACCAATAACAGAATGTATTGCGGCTGTTGCATGTTTCGGAACTCCAAAAAATATAAAAAGTTCTCATGAAGGAATTATAAGTGAACGGACAAACGGTTTGTTATCTAGCCATGAGCGTTTCCTTACTTCCCTACGAGGTAGTGATACGTGAAATATACAAATTCTAGAGGCTCAGATAAGATATACTTTGTACAGATAAAATTATCATAAAATAAACCTACGATAAGAGTAATAATATCCAATAACCTTGGCCTTGACCGACTCGATTCATGCCACCATTCAATAATTCCTCAACTTTTGTAACTATCGAGAAGTGCATAAAAAACATACTATAAAGTATTGTACAGTAAACTCGTCAAAAATCGTCTACAGGTGGCCTCCGTTTAATCACAAAGTAACCAACATTTACAATAGCGTACATTAAGTTTAATACTCTCACCTTTTTGCAAATATACAATGTTCTTTGTAACTGATGCTCTTCTGCTATAATGACTCATCCATTAAGTGTGTAACCAACTTAGTTATTAGTTAAAACTACTGTTTTACACTTTTAGCATAAGAGGTATATTCAAAATTAGAATTAGCTAGAAAAAAATGTTTTTTAACAGACAAATCTATATGTATACTGTAACAGTATACTAACTAATATTTTGAAGGAACAGGATTTTTCCGGACATTTACCATCGTTCAGTGAAACAAGAAATCAGTAACACTATGTTTCGAGATCTGCAATCTGATCTCTTCTTCAGGTAAATAACTAACCCAATACATAATTACAAAACTAGTTCAAAATAAACAAATCATACCAAATTTTGTAGAGAAATCAAAATACCTGAAGTTGACTGAATCTGACAAACTAGTAAGTTTTGACGTTGATAGTCTACTTACAAATGTACCAGTTCCAGAAACTCTGGGAATTATACAATCACGTCCCAAAGAAGACCATACATTAAAGGATAGAACTAAACTTCCCGTGCCAGTAATTATGGAACTTTAGAGCTATGCACTCAATGCTATTATTTTTAGTTAGGGGGTAAAATTTACCGTCAAGGTGAGGGGAAGGCAATGGGTTCTCCACTGTCTCCTATTTTCGCCAATATGTTTATGGAGGAATTTGAGCGAAAAGCTTTGGCTTCAGCTCAGTTCAAACCGCATATTTTTTGGAGGTGTGTGAATTAAATAATCTTTTGAATCACATTAATAGTATTTCCCCTTCTATCCGGGTGACAATATAAGTGGAAGTCAAAAACAAGCTTCCCTTTTTGGATATGTGTGTGTATTAAGAGATAGATGTCTTTAAGACAACTGTTTTTCGAAAGGAAACACACACAGGAAAATATTTAAATTATCAATCCAACCATTAAAAATCTGTCAAAGAAGGAATAGCCTACTCGTTGCTTGATATGACAAAGAGCTTTTGCTCAGATAAGGATGGATTAAAAGAGGAATTTAAGAAAGTTGAATCGGATCTCACAAGCAATGGATACCTTCAAATAGTAATTAATAAGCCAAACGAACCAGAAGAATCATTCCTGAGGCAGAAAAACAGAATTGTGATAAATTTGCGTTCATGTCAATCCCTTATGGGCCGGAATTATCGGAAAAAATTAGAAGAGTAGGTAGAGAGTACAACATTAGAGCCGTGTTTAAAACACACAATACTCTTAGACAAAGTCTCGTAAAAACAAAACCAAAAGATGGCACACAGGATTACAGAAACTATGTTTATAGTATAAAATGTAGTTGCAATAGGGAATACATAGGCGAGACAAAAAGACCACTAAACGTAAGAATGAAATAGCACAAAGAAAACACAAGAAGGGTCTCACGGAAAAGTCAAAAATTGCATACCATTGTTGGTCCAAAGACGATCATGGGATGAAGCCAATATAATACATTGGGAACCTCATTTCTTTAAAAGGAAATTAATTGAGGCAACATACATTAAATTGGCAGACCAATTAATCAGTCGAGATTAGGCCGCTTTGGTTGTCAATTCTAAAACATTAACTAAAAAGAAAACCAAAAGTATCAAAAGGATCAGATATTTGTAATAAACCAATGCGAAGTCACAATATGGTTTTAAGAATTTCATATAGCATGAACCACTAATAACAAAGATTGTTATTAACCACTTGTGTTCAGATTCTATACGTGTATTATTGTTATATAATTTTTGTTATTTAGCTGCTACTTTATTATTATCTCGTCCAGACTCTTTACCTGTTATCATTGTTGTTAACTTGCAATTATTGTTGTTCAGATTCCATGGATATCATTACACTCATATAAACCTTATTTTAACTCGCCATAATCCTTTATGTTATTACTGTTAATTTTCTCCGATTGTGTTTTGATTTTGTTGTTTTGATTAATATTAATTAGAATGCTTGGTTATGGATAGCTGCCACCTTTGTTATAAGTTATGTTGTACAAAATGGTTTACCGTTGAAATAAATAAATAAACAAAAGGGCCTATTCCTGTCCCTCTTCCTTTTGATTTCGGCCATCTTGTTTTTGTCTGCCGAGACGATTGCTATTGGCTAGTGCCCTCTGGTTAGTCGTAGGTTGTTAGTAGACGAATGCAGACGTATTGTGACCTGTATTCTGTAGTTCAGTCTTAATGATTAGCGTTGTGTATAGTTTTTTATTAAGTGCATGTTCTTAGAGTTAGTGAAGTTGACAAACAAACATGGTGGTTGTGATTCCTGACTTAGGCATGCCACAACGCTTTGATATGATTTGTATATTTTAACCTAGTTTTGTAATTATGTATTAGGTTAGTTATTTACCTGAAGAAGAGACCAGATTACCGATCTTGAAACGTAGTGTTACTGATTTCTTGTTTCACTGATCGATGGCAAATGTCCGGAAAAATCCTATTTCCTTCACAATCCTTCCATTGTCAAAAATACCCTTCAAACACAGAACTAATATTTATAAAAAATATATTATTTTAAATAAGAAATATTAAACCATTTGAATGTATGCACTTGCTTTGAGCTACACACTCCAGGAACGGGTCGCCAATGAATCCTGACTTGCAAGCGCAAGCGGCACGATGATTCATAACGTTGCAGACCGTGTTGTTGCCGCAGACGCCAATGCAAGGATCCACACACTCGTCATTACTGCAAGTGCTGTTTAATGAGCAGTCCGAGTCTCGTGTACACTTCATCTCTGGAATTTACATTAGTTAATAAGTAAGATGTAATTTATGACTCACACAAACATCGGAATATGTTCATGTAGGTAAAAGTACAATTGAATCGTGATTTGTTAAAAGGGCCCTAGTCCATTGGTAAAACTTTCAGGAATTAACAAAAAACCATCTTGTTTGGAAAATATTTACTTTATCTTTTATATTTTTTTAGTTATATTTAGTTTATTACTATTTTGAATTACTGAAACAATAGATATGGTGTTTTTTGTTCATTTATATTACTTTTTAAATTATTTAAAACTATGGACTTGTGCCGTTTTAACAAAATGCACTAAAAAAGGATAAAAAATAAACTATTTCTGATCAAACTTATGCTTTTATTGCTTATATTAGTAGTTTGGTATAGCATTTGGATTATAAATTAGTCAAATTAAAAAAAATAAACATTTAATTTGATTTGAGAAAATATTTTTGAGCCATAGTATTAGTTGGTCACTTTTTAATGTGTTGTAAGGTCTCAACCTCTGGTACTCAAATCTTCTTCTTCAGCTGTTTCATTTACATCCCATTTACAATTTCATTATAAAATTCCAGATGTTCTACTGGTACATACTGACGAGCTTTCTTGATGTCATTGGCCTTGGCTTCTTTCAAGGGAATTTTCCCTCCTGGGTATGCAAGTCTGGTTGGAGCTGAAGGCGTACCTGATTGAGCAGACATGAAAAATGTTTGCTTGTCTAGGCCATTAATTGCGGAATAGGCCGTGATGTACCCTTTTAAGTCTGACCTATACACAAAGTGTATACTAATACCAAAGCAAACCCTACTCTCTCTTTTTCAAGTTTTTCGTCTCATCAGAAACTGTGCGGAGTTTGTAATGCTTGCCCTACCAGTTTTTGAAATCCAATATTTCATCACAGTTCACTTTCTTAACCAAAACCTTTCCTGGCATGCTGGTTTTAACAATTTGCTCCACAACTTCATAGGGGGTGAAGAGTCTGTCATATTTCTTAAGTTGCCTTTTCACAAGACCGAAATCTCGGTCACATGGTAGAAAACTATGCCCCCTTACCGGAAAGAATTGCTGCACTTTTGAAAACTGATTAGAATCTGTTAGATACAACAAAAATCTGCTCAAGGCCTGATTTTTATTCTGCCCGTAGCAGTTGTCAGAAAATATTCTTAACTCAGAATACTGGTTTTTAGGCAAATCATTCAGGTAGTCATTAATGAAAGAGCAGACCTCATTGGGGGCCTTTTTTGCCTCTGTTTCGTCATAGACAAACATAGTACTAATTTTTTGTTGTTGTTACAAATACAAAATACGTTTATGGTCAGTTGCCTGAGATAAAAAAGTTCCTGAACTGGGACTTTAGGCAAAGATATGTTTTGTATAAAATCTATTGAAATTGATAATACATGGAGCTCTTCAGCTTGTGTCTGTTCAGAGTTTTCAAACTCCAGTGCAGAATAAAACTTTTTACTTCTCCTGATGTGGACCATTAGTAGTTTGGGAATGGGAACAGCTGAGCCACAAACTATACAACACAGCTGGAGACAATGCTGCCAACAAACGTTTTGTTAAAGGGGCACAAGTCCCGGACTAGTGCCCTTTTAACAAAACTGGCAATACCAAACAAGCTCTGTAGCTTGTGCTATGTGGTGGATTTGTACCTTTCTAACACAGTTAGATGAATCTATGTCTGAAGAATGCAAAACAGTGAAAAAGTGAATTTCTCAAAAAAATGGACTAATGCCCTTTTAACAAATCGCGATTCAATTCCCCTAATTTATTTACGTGAAATAGTAATACAATAATTTAATATTAGTAGGCTACCAAAGTAAGTACACTGGGATACTTTTATATTTGATCTCAACAGCTCCCACAAACACTACGGGTAAAAAATCCTACGAACTCTTTATATTATATCACTATTTTGGAATTAATATGAATAGAATGTGAAAGAAAAATTGCAGGGATTTTGTAGACAAGTCAAAATCCCTGACGTTGACTGAAACTGACAAACTAGTAAGTTTTGACGTTTTATTATTTACAAATGTACCACTTCCAAAAAGTCTCAAAATCATTGAATCGCGTCTCAAAGAAGACCAAACATTAAAGGAAAGAACTAAACTTCCCGTGCGAGTAATTATGAAACTGTTAGAACTATGCACACAATGCAATTATTTTGAGTTAGAGGGTCAAATTTACCGTCAAGATGAGTGGATGGCAATGGGTTTTCCACTGCCCCCTATTTCCACCAGTATCTTTATGGAAGAATTTAAGCTTTAGCTCAGTTAAAACCAAAGATTTGGAGGAGGTATGTGGATGATACATTTGTTCATTTTTCTTATGGAGACACTGAATTGAATGAGTTTTTGAATAACATAATTAGTATTTCTCCTTCCATTTGCCTCCCAATGGAAGTAGAAGTCCAAAACCAGCTTACTTTTTTGGATGTGTTTGTATTAAGAGATAGGAATGTCTTTAAGACTATTATTTTTCGAAAGAAAACACACCCAGGAAAATATTTAAATTATCAATCGAACTATTAAACATGTGTCAAACAAGGAGTGACCGACTCGTTGTTTGATAGAGCAAAGAGCTTTATGCTCAGATATAGATAAAATCAAATTAAATCAATTAAGGGGAGCACTTCGCCCTATCTTCGTAATGTTAACATAGGTTACACTTATCTCAAGAACTACTTGAGGTATCTTCATAATTCTTTTTTTCATTTAAAGAGGGCTTCTAGGGGAACACGTGGAACCAAAAAAAAAATTTTTTTTGGCATATACCCTAAAAGTTATATATATTTTTGTTTTAACGCTTGTCAAAAACCTATATAAATATGTGTATATGTATGTATATAAATATTGAACTCAGTGAAATGTGATGTTTTTTAGTGGTTCCACATATGTAAAACAGTGCTACAAACATACAAAAAAAATTTTCATATTCCTACCATTTGTAGTTTTTGAGAGAAAAATGTACTTTTGTATTGAAAACCGCAACTTTCGGAAAAACACAAAAACGGAAAAAATACTGCTTTATTACCTTTTTCAGTACATTCCAGGTGCATAGGCTGGCTGATCTCCTTCCTGCTCCTCATATTCATCCTCCAGACTTCTTTTTAGTAAGTTTTTCTTCTGTCTAATTTTTTTCTCTATATCTTCTTGAGCTTTCTCTTGCCTTCCAAATTCGCCGCCGGTCAAGCTTTTTCATTGCTGTAATAAAATGCTGCCCTGGTGACACTCCTATTTCTTGAAATACTTTTGCATTTGCCAATGTAGCCATCATTAAAAGCTGTAACAGCTTCATATATGCCAAATTTCAAAGTTTTAATCTCCACAAATGTTCTTTTAGGTATGTAGGTCCAAATGACATTGTTGAGGGACTCATTGGGATTTTGAGTTTTTCCCTTGTACATTTGCCCAGTAGAGTTGGATTGGCTAGATCTTGAAAAATAGGTTTAATAAATGTCATTAGGTTTTTCAGGCAAGTGAAAATGGCTGCCATGATCATAGTTTTCATTGGATTTTACGGCTTTGCGGTACTTACACCAGGTTTCTTCATCATCTGGACATAGTCCATGTTGAGGCCTTTCATTAGAAGACATCACATGGAAAAAACTCTGCCCAAATGGCTTTTTTCATGTCTTCAACAGAGTTTGTGTTGCGTCTAATTGCCAATCCGTAGTATTTTGGAGCTGAATAATGGCAGAATCTGTTAGCTTGTTCTTGCCGCCAAAGTCGTGAGCCGTCAGGATGTGTTTTAGTCCTTAGCTTTTAGATTTTTTAATCTCGATCCCATCCGTTTCTGGACATGGCCTATGCATTCTATCTTTGTTATGGCAGTATCACCATAGGGCTTGGCTTCGCATACACTGGAGTACGCCTTGCTGTCTCCATCACCAAGGTATTCAAGGTAACGAGCCTCATATACAATGCCTGCGAGCGCTGAAAAATTGCGACTGCTCCAGCAACTTCCATGGCTCCACTAGAACCTTCAAAGTTTGCGATACAGCCATCACCATGCGTGTTGTTTAGTCTATTAGTGCATCTGCAATATTTAGATAAAATCTCGATGTCTAGGACCTTAACGGTTGATAAAAATGTCACTGATACCACTCCATTTAGTGAAAGGTGACCCCCGCTTCTGCCATGAGCCAATCAGCAGCTATAGCGAGGTCTCTGCAACCATCATTATCCGATACAGCTTCTTGCACAGCACTTTGCATTGACTTCTTACACACTAACTCAGCAATTGAACCCAAGTAATGCTCATGTTCATGATATCTCAAAGGCGGAGGTGTAAGATTCATAAAAGCGCAAATTTTCTCCGCAGCCACTCTACCTTTGCCTATGTTACGCATAGCATTAAACCAAACGAAGATTTAGGTCATAAAATATGTGTTAGGCCTATCAGACTTTGCTTCATTCTGATTAGTGTTAGGCCTGACTAATTCAGAGGTTTGTCACAGTAATAGTGTTTTCACAATCAGAACAGCTGACTATAATTTTTGATGCTAGGCCTACAATGTGTTTTACTTTGTAAACAAGTTGGCCATGGCAATTTTTACACACTGAAACGTTACTAAGAGGCCTCATTCAACAATCCTATATTTAACTATACAGTTTTCAGACTCATCATTTTCATTCAATTGGTACTGTTCAAAAAAGGACTGACCTTCTTAGAAGATGCACTTTGAGGTCTTGGCCTATCCACATTTGGAGTATTGGTACCTCGATTGTTACTTGATCCTGAGAAACTAGGCCTAGGACTAGTTGGAGGGTTATGTTGATTTCCTTTGAAAACGCGTTTTCTTGAAAGCAGGCTTTGAACGTGGCATTATAAAATTCACTACACTTATAACAAAAAATACTCAGAAACTCTCCACTAAACTCACAAAAAACCATAATCATTTACGTAATTTTCACTCTCTAAAACAGAAATGTCAGTAACCAAAACATGTATGCTACCTAGGTTATAAGCAATGGTTATAAAAACAGATGTTTTGTTGGTTAGTGTAAGTTGTTGACATAACAAACTGTCACTGCCAACCAAATCATGAACATGACTGCAACGAAGTAGTACTATAACAGCACCATTCAAAGTGTGACTGCTACAGGCCCGAAACTGCCTGCAGGCCTATTTAAAAAAAAATATTTCGGACACTTCTAGTCATCATAAAAAAAATTTAATACCACCATTGTTATCGGGAAATTCCAAACTTTAATAAAAAAAAAAAAAAAAAATTTGTAATTTTTGAGATTTTTTACGAAGTGCCTCCCCCTTAAAAACATCTTTATTTCAATTATGATACAAAAATGTATAAATCGTAGGAGCACAATTTTACATTTATAATATAAAATTCGTTTGTAAATTAAAAAAAACATAATTTGTAAAAAAAATGTAATAGTTACATGTAGACTACCCTAGTGTTTGTGGAAATATTTCCTCACATAGGTGCATAGTACCTGTGCGTGAGAGAATGAGTCCCATTCATTCAAAAATAAGTTCTTTAAGGAAATATATTGTTTCAAAAATGTTGTTTACTGTTAAAAAAATATGATTTAATAATACAAAAAAATATTTATTTAATAATTACAAATACAGATAACGCTTATAGTGGTATAGAAGTAAAAACAATATGAGGTTATAAAAGAGACGCAAACATGCTTCTCAGTGGATGTAGGTAATCAAAAGAAGAATAAACGACGAACTGACAGATGATAAAAAATAAAACCGACAGACAACCGTACTCCTCAGTCGAGATAGTGCTTGAGGCCTCTGCCCCCTCCCTTCAGTTATTCTACCCCAAACTAATATTACCCCGCACCACTACCTATAAAGCTGGCTACCTACACTACACGCTCACGCACATACACTCATACACATATACACGCACAAACACACACACAGGCACACACACACACACACGCACACACAAAACAGCTATATACCACGCACTCACAAATATAAACACACGCTCCCTTCCTGTAATCCAGTTTTGGTCGTTAAACTCTGTAATGATGTGTTATGATCTTTTCCATATAATCACGACCCACACTTTTTAACCAATTTTTTACTTTTATTCTATAAGTTGATAATGTATGTGAAACCATATCCTTGATAAATTCTCATAAATTTCTATAAATAATGCGATAAACGTAAAATGTTTTGAAAAGGTTCTATTTAGCCTGGGTTTAAATATGGAGGATGTAAAACTTTTTGTTGCGTAATGGTGAGTCGGAAATTCAAATATACTTCTGTAATGTTTGAAAATGTATATAACAACTACTCTAAAAAAGTTGTCTTTATCCAAAACATTCATTTCGGTGAACAGCGCCTCTGATGCGAAGTGCTTATTTTTTCCCAGTACTGCTTTAAGTATTGCTTTCTGAGTTACAGTGGATTTAAAATACTTCTATAACTAGCACCCCACATTATGATCCCCCCCCCTCTAAAAACGATTGAACATATGGGAAATAAGCTACTCTTATTTCTTCCAAAGTTAAAAATTCATGCATTTGACTAAAAGCATAAATGAGTTTTCTAAGTTTAGCGTTAACATAGAGAACATGTGCAATTCATTCTCTTGTCCAATATAACCTCTAAATATTTATAATTGTCAACCCTTTCTAAAGATCCGCAATGGCAAATCAGACGTGTAGGATCACCACACGTGTGTAGTTTAATTAAGTTAATAAGGGTGTCACTGCTATCTCTCAGGGCAATAGACATAAATTTAGAATTATATATATTTAATTAAAGCAAATTTTGATCAAACCATTTTTTTATTAGATATAGGTCACTTTGCGCTTTTTGAAAAACTTTTTCCCAGTTGGTCCCAAAATAATAATAATAATAATCTCTTTATTGCATTCTTTTTTAACAATTTTTACACCGTATCGCAATCGTCAATAGTTTGTCAATTTACACGATATTATCTACACATTCACCTCATACTCACAATTCATACATCATTCAAGACACAATCGCACTGACCTCAGATCCAGCACTCTCAAATATCCCAGCGGCTTAGTAGAAAGCCTTGGATACCAATAGGAGTTTGAGACGCGTTTTAAATTGATTTCGATTATTGGAAATTTTGATTTCTTCAGGGAGCCTGTTGATTAATCTGTCACCAACTTCTTGCGGTAGATGTTGCGCTAATGTCAATCTGCGTTGATGATTTCGAAAGTTGTCCCTTCCTCATATTGATGAACGTCACTGCCACGAATCAAGGTGCACCTTGATCTGCAGTACATGATCACCTCAAAAATATAGAGAGAGGGCAAAGTCAGCAATCTCAACTCCCTGAAAGATTCCCTACACGACTCTCTGTAATTTTCAATTGATTCTGACAGCTTTTTTCTGGAGTCTAAAGATGCACTCCATTTTGTTTTTTGCACAACTTCCCCAAAGTCTTATTCCATACGCAAAATGAGGATGGATTAGGCCATAGTAGGCCATTCTTAAAACATCTGAGGAACAAAATTTTGCTAGATTGCTCAGAGCATAAATACCTGAGGTAACTCTAGCACAGACCCTGTCAACGTGATCGCTCCAGGTCAGTCCTTCGTCCAGAATCATTCCCAAAAACTTTGTGGAATTATTTTCTTCGAGAAGGTTGTCGTCCATAAATACGGCCGGACGCACGACTCGATCATGCTGACGAAGGCCGAAATTTACTAAAATTGTTTTTTACTGATTTTTTTTAGATTCATTTCAGTGAAATACTGAATGCATATATTCAGTTCCATAAAAGAGGTGATTTCCAATTCTTGTATTGATTTACTTTTAAAACAAAGAGTCGTGTCATCGGCATATTCAACCAGTTTTCCATGCTGGATAACTGAATTCAATCCGCCGACATAAATCAAAAAACAGGAGAGGCCCGAGGATAGAACCCTGAGGAACACCGTGGGCTATTTTAATTTTGTTTGAAATGACGTTCGAAATCTCCACTCACTGATGTCGATCCTTAAGGTAAGAACCGATCCATAAATACGGGAGACCTTGAATGCCACATTTCTCCAACTGGTGCAACAGTGTCTCGTGGTGCACACAGTCAAAGGCTTTGAACAGATCGAGAAATTTGCTAAGCACATGTTCTCGCCTATCCAGACCATCGGCAAAATTGTCCAAAAGATTGTTCACAGCGTCAATTGTGGATCTGTTTTTTTCTAAATCCAAATTGCTCTGGATTCAGAATTTAGAATTTTTCCAGAAAGCTTTCAAGCCTTTCGTAGAAACGTTTTTCAAAACTTTTGCTGAAGACTGGAAGAGTTGAGATTGGACGATAATTGCTTGTGAGGCAATGATCGTCCTTTTTGAAAATTGGGGTGATCTTGGCCGTCTTTAAAAGAGATGGAAAACTTCCAGTCTCCCTTGAAAAATTTATCAATTTTGTTAGAGGACTCAAAATATGCTTGAAGCAGCGTTAGAGTAGCCACACTGATATCCCATAAATTTTGAACACTTGTTTGATCTTCCATCTCGAGAAAAGTTATTAATTATTTTCCAAGCCGTTTTGGAAAAGTTTTCACAGGTACCCAAGGCTCT
Organism: Homalodisca vitripennis; assembly: GCF_021130785.1. Taxonomy (NCBI): domain Eukaryota; kingdom Metazoa; phylum Arthropoda; class Insecta; order Hemiptera; family Cicadellidae; genus Homalodisca; species Homalodisca vitripennis. The sequence continues at coordinate 25,929 of NW_025778215.1, forward strand.
ATTGATGTCATAGGCTTTTGCAGCTCTTATAACATTCTTATAGATTCTCCGATAAGAATTTCAAAAAACATTTTGAAATCATTATTTTGAGTATTAGTGAAAATTTTATAGAAGAATTGGAGCCTTTCTCGAGATACAAGAATTCCTTTAGTTATCCATGAACCTTGCAGCTTTTTACTGTTTTTTGTTTTCCTGAGCGGGCATGCAGCATCCAGATAGAGACTGAAGGTATCACTAAATGACTGATACATGTCGTCGACATTTCCACAGCCGCTCAAAAACGTCCAAGACTCAGTTTTTAAACATCTAATCAGGTGGCAAATGTTTTGGGAAGTAAGTGTCCTAGTAATTTTGAATTTTGGATTTTGATTTTCTAGTTTGCATCCATGAATCAAGACCTCTTGCGCAAAATGATCAGAGATTGCAGAACTCAATGCAGAAACTGTTGTGTTAGGAATGTTGGTGATCACATTGTCTATGGCCGTACGCGTCGTGGCTGTCACTCGTGTTGGCAAATTCACGGACCAATTTAGATTGAAGGAATTTAGAAGATCGCGAAGCCGCTGGGTGAAGGGGTCGGTGTGATCCAAAACATTAATGTTGAAATCGCCAATTATTACAAACTTCGTTGATTTAGAGGAAAGACCAATCAGAAGGTGTTCCAAGCTCTCGAAAAAGAATCTCTAGAGCCATTGGGGGATTTATACAACCCAATGATTGTTATTCTTTCAGAAGAGTTAGACATGTTTGTGATGCCTTCAGCTTCGAAATTCATGTCCGAACTGTTTTTTAATCTTGAAATTTTCGAATTTTGAGGAATTTTTCATAAAAATCGCCACACCACGCCCTTTAATAGCTGGTTCGAAAAAAATGTTTAACCAATTCAAAATTTTGATTCTTAGAAAGATGTATTGAATCGGATTTGAAACCGTGTTCTGAGACTATAAACACGTCAGGTTTAAGCTCTTCACACATGATCTCTAGCTCTTCAACCTTCTTGGTTGCTATTTGGGCGTTTTGGTGAATCAATTTTATTGTTTCAGATGTCAATTTTAAATTTTGAATGTTTTTTAAATGTTTATTTTGAATTTTGTTGTGTTTTGGAACTGGATCTGAAGTCATCCCTAGGTCGGCTTCACACATGTCTGACCAGAACAGTTTTTTGACATTGGACAGTCTATGTCTGGTGTAGTTGATACTCAGGCTGCCTCCGCATACGAGACAAGCTGGAGCCTTGGAGACCGTTGAGAGACAGCAGTCGGCTCCCGGCGGTAGCAGCAAGTGGCGGCATGAAGGCTGGAGGGACGGCGGTCACTAGGAGTGGCTTCTCGGGTTCAGGAGGGTCAGGTCTCAGCAGAGCGAGGCTCTGCACAATCATTCCCAATCATTCCAGTGAGTATCCGCTTTCCCCGCATTGAGAGGTGCATACCGTGTCTTGTGAAATGCCTGCGACCGATCCTATTAAAGTTTAAGACCTTGATGCTGTGTCGGATTGCGAGCTCTTCAATGTAGGCATTTACAAGCAAGGTCTCATCGTGGATGGAGTGGTCCGGCTCCAGATCGTGTCGACGCGGAATGGTGACAAGAACGATGTCAGTGTTGATTGGTCTGGAAGTGATGTAAGTCTCCAGGTGACTGTAAATATTGTTCTGATTTCCCACCGCCAGGTCGTTTGTGCCAGCCATCAGCAGCTCGCAGTGGGTTCCGGACTCAGTTGACTTCTGCCTCGAACCCAGGACATCAAGCAGCCCGGCACCAGGCAAGCACACACCGCCAACTGTGATAGTAGGGTTAGTTAAGCTTTGTACAAGGCCCGTGATGTGACGAGCGTGGCTGTCACCTCTGATAATAATATTTTTGAAGTGGGCATTTTGGGGATATTGTTGGTTTTTAGGGAACTTCGTTTTTTTCTTACTTACTTTGGGAAAACTATTTTCTTTAGGTTTACGGGCAGGCGGTGTTTTGGGATTAACCGACAGAATCTGGAACCTATTTTTTGTAAATACTGGAGATGAGTTTTTTTTTTAATTTTTAACTTTGATCTATGGCTGACCAGAGTTCAAACTCGCGCTCTCACACGTATTTTGCTACTTCAAACACTGATTTTCAGCCTCCAGAACCTCTATTGTTGTTTTTAAGCATCGAAGAAGCTCAGTGTTTTCCGCACACAACTCACACACAGAAGATTGTTCCCGCAGGTCACACTGCACACCAAAGTCTACAGTAGCGGGCGCGGGGTCCCCTGGTGGGCTGGGGTTAGGCTCGCACTGAACGCCGCAGTCCACTGTAGCGGATGCGCGGGCGATCTGGTTGACGCGGGATGTGTTCACTGGGAAAACTTGATCAGTGTACTCAAGTAAGCGTGTGTCCGACTCGATGGTATGGTCCAGCAGCTTCTGAAACTCGTTTTCCAAACGCTTGATCTCTTGTTTGAGTCTAGAGATCTCCGCTGACGGGTCCTCAGGCGTTTTAAAATTATAAATTGCAGTGGTGGACTGAGACAGGTCTTCACCGGGTGTCGAGCAAACTGGCGGTGCAGCGAGAGCAGAAGTTGTAGTAGGTGTAGACATAGTAGGGAGTGCATGCGGAGTAGTGTAAGCAGGGGTTGTGGCGAGTGCAGGCGGTGTAGCGAGTGACGCGCCAGTCGCAGACACAGTTTTGGTCAGGGGTGATAAGAGCGAACGCATTGTCACAGAGTGTTCGCCGCTGTGTTTCTGTTTTTGCACGCAACCACTCTTGTCAGACTTGCATCTGTTTTAATAGACGCTCCACAATTCTTCCCCAGACTACGCAAGACACCTCACCATTTTTAAAAAATAGAGCAGTCTGCAAAAAGTGAAAGCTTCCCAGAAATTCTAGTTTAAAAATACTATTTATATAGATTAAGAACAGAATAGGTCCTAAAGTGCTACCCTGGATTATTCCATACTTTAAAGATGTCAGAGTACTATTGATTCCATTAATTGTGGTTATTTGTCTACAATTATCGAAATACCTATCGCAACAATGAAATGAATGGTTTTTTATTCCAACTAATTTTAATTTTAGGAGTAATTTGTATCTATTAACTGAATCACATGATTTGTCTAAATCAGGGAACGCCAATAAAATTTTTTTGTTAGATGTCATTGCTTCAGACTCTTAGAGATATGAAAAACAACATCTGCGATTTCCTTAGACTTTCTAAACCCAAATTGACAGTCTGTTAATATATCATTCTCTTCTAAATAAGAGACTAATTGATCTTTAACTACCTTCTCCAAAAACTTTGGAAAATACACTTAACAGGCTAATCGGTCTATAGTTTGACATCACGGTAACGTAATCCGCTTTAAATAATGGATTGACTTTGGCGATTTTGAAAACATCTAGAAATTCTTACGTATACTTAAATTAAATATGTAAAGGAGTGGAATGCAGAGGAATTGATAATAACAATCAAGAGGGACGCAGATATACAATCATACCCCGGAGCTGAGCCGCATGCTAGTAACATAGTGATAGTGTGAATTGTGAATTCCGTTTTAACCGTATAGTCATTATCATCAAAGGACAGGTGGACCGCTCGAGTCAATAGCCCGAGCTAAATAAAACCTAATTGCGCAAAATAATTATTAAATTCCTCAGACACCTGTCGACACTGCAGTTTCACGTCAGATTCCGAGTTCATGGTTTTATCACCTGTAAATTGTATAATGATGAAACTGTTGTTTTATTCACTCTCCCAGATAATTTACTAATTATTTGCCAAAACATTTTTGGTTATTCTTACTATTGATAATTTTTGATCTGTAATAGTTAAAGTTTGCTGATTTAATTTGCTAATTAGATCTATTTCTTAATTTTATGTATTCTCTTAGATTCAGATTTAATGGCTGTTTTTTGAGGGGTTTGCATATTTTATCTCTTTTCCTAATGCCTCTTACCAACTCTTCCGAAATCCATGGTTTATTGTTTTTAAATCTATGCTTCTCATTTGTAAAAATCCTCTCCGAATTTACATTAAGTTTAAAATTTGTAAGAACAAGTTGAACATTGACCTCGTTGACATTTGTGACACAGGTCCAGACACAGTTCCCTAAGTAATTACTAAGTAACCTTTTGTCAATAATAAAAGTTTCACTAGGAGTCTTGTGATTTTGTCTTGGCATTTTAATACTCAGGGCAGTACAATAGTGGTCAGTATTACTAGTGTAGATCACCGCTGTGTGTAATCTGTCAAAATTATCGTGTTTAATAAAAATATGGTCAAGACAAGTCTGACTGGCTCCTGCCTCTCTAGTTGGATTGTATATGCCACACATAAAACCACATTCATACAGTATGACTAAGTATCTTTCGGTCTTGTTGTCAGGTATCAAAATGTTAGCATTTATGTCACCAATAAGTATATAAGTTTTGGATTTCTTTAGGTGAGAGTAGTGTTCACTGAGTGCGGCAGTAAAGTCGTCTAGATCGTTATCGTGAGTTCTGTACACCACCAGTAGGTTGCACTGTTTGTTACTATAAGTAAAGTTGCACTGCAGGCCATGCACACCACCCAGCTCCGCCTCTTGCACACTCACACCACAAACACACTCTCTCACATACACTAACACACCACCATTCCGATTGGCACCTCTTAAGGTTTTGTACTACTTGTATCCCTCAAGTTCAATCCCCACCCCATTTTCATCAAGCCATGTTTCACTTAAAACAATTATACCCCAAAAAACTGTAATGGCTTCTAAACAAACTAAGAAACTGTCTAATTTTTTACCATAGCTTCTTTATTATTGCGATATTAAATGTAATATATTAAACCTCCCGATATGAAATGCGTAAAACGAGTTATGACTAAGTATGTTATTTATAGAAACACTGCTAATTCTTCTATAACCATCAATTACATTATGATTTTCATTCGTGAGTGGGAATATCCGAACCCACTCAAGTAAATGAAAAGGTAAAAAATAATAATAATAATAACATTTGGATAAATACGCTATTTGAGCTACCACCTCGCGTAACGACGTCCCTTAAATTAGTATAGTACTCATTCTCACATTCTGATACACAAAGGTGATACTATTATAAACTATTTCTTTATAAATATCATTATCTTTGGAACATAGGCCCCTACTATGTACAAATAGCATGATTAAACTCTGTGCATAATTAGTTCCTACAAAATACATAACTATTAAAAATTCAACCGCAAAACATTTAACAAAGAGATATTACATAACATTTGTAATACTAATGAAAACAATTATTTCTGGCTTTAAAAGACATTATGCATACATAAACATACACACACAAAATGTACCATATAAAAGACTATTTCGATTTGAGGATTCAAATATAGCTCTTATTATGAAATAAACAAAAGCAAATAAATAAAATAAAATAAAAACCACATCAAACATTATATATTGATAATACGAGTATATAAACTATTTTTTTCCTATTTAATAAGATCACTGTGCATGTATTTAGTACGCTTAGTGAAATAATATACAACTCGTGTATGCAAAAGTCTATGGTGATTAGATCATAATAAATTTACAAGAGAGGAGATCTGTAACTACAAGCTAAAACAAAATCATCTTTTGGTAAATGTGTTTATGATCTGAAGTTAAAATACTGAAAGACATCAAGTCAGAAAATATAAGGAATTCAGTTATGTTCTAAACAAAAACGGCTCCGTACCATGAATGTGATAAATGAAATATAAAATTAAAGATAATATGCTGCAAGCATAAATAGATAATTTTAAATTGCTTAGCATTATAGAGTATTATTCAAGGAAGAAAGTAATATAGAAAATTCATAAGTTAACTATAAATGATTAATGAAATAATCATTTTAAAACGCTAGGAACATAACTTTAGAGATTTAAAAAAAATAAAAATAATGGATTAAAATAGGAATTTAAGAAATTAGAATCGAATCTTAGATACAAAAGATACTCTCAATTAGTAATAAATAAGTGCAAACGAACCAGAATAAACATTCCTGAGTCAGAAAGTGTAGTGATACATTTGCGTTTATGTGCCGTGATTATCTGAACAATTAGAAGAGTAGGTAGAAAGTACAACATTAGAACTGCGTTTAAAACACACAATACTCTTTGACAAAATCGTAAAAACAAAAGCAAAAAAGTGGCACATAGAATTTCAAAACTTGTGTTTTCAGTAAAAAATTAGTTGTAACAGGGAATACATAGACGAGACAAAAAGACCAATAAACGTAAGGATAAAAGAACACAATAAAATGTATCGACCATTTAATTTATAGACCATTTAATGGTCTAACAGACAAGGAAAAAATTGCACACCTTGGTCCGAACACCATCATATGAATATGGGATGAAGCCAACATTATATATCGATTACCTCATGTCTTTAAAAAGAAGTAATCGAGGCTACATATATTAAATTGGCAGACCAACCAATCAGTCAACTATCAGTCTAGAGAAGGACGCTGTGGTTGCTAATTCTGAAAAATGAACTAAAAATAAACCGAAAGTATTAAACAGATTGGATATTTGTAATAAACCAATGTGGACTTACAGTACCGTTTTAAGAAATTCGTCTAGTATAATAAATAAATATAAAAGGCCGTGTTTCTGCCGTGACGATTGCCATTTGCTATTGGCCTCTCGTCAGTCGTATGTGGTTGGTAGGCGAATGCAGACCTGAAGTAACCTGTATTTTGTAGTTTCGTTTTAATTATTAGTGTTATGTTTAGATTTTATTAATTGCACGTTTTATAGTTAGTGAAGTTGACAAACAACATGGTGTTTATGATTCCTGACTTAGCCTACGCGTATAATTTGTTTTTTACATAGTTTGTAATTATCTATAGGTTAGTTATTTACCTTAAGAAAAGATCAGATTGCAGATCTCCAAACGTAGTACCGAAAAAATCCTGTTTAATTCGCAATCCTTCCATCGTCAAAAATAAACTTAAAACAAGGAATGAATAGAATACAATGACTTGTACGTGTGCCTAATTAATTCGTACTGATATTTGTACTATCTGTGTATTAATGTTACTTATTTTTGACTCGTACATTCAATAGGCATTTCTTTAATCAAAAATGGTAAAAATGGGTGGTCAAAAATCTTTAAATGGTAAAAAGCGTAAATTAAGTGTAATAAGTCTAATTTCTGTTGGAAGGTAAAACCTAATAAGAAAAATATTTCTAATGCTCGCGTAAAAATGTGTACCAAGTCTATTAATTGTGAATCTAAGAGAGTGGATCAATCCATACTACATAACAACTATGTAATAAGGGAAAACTAAAGAATTATTCTGACTAATAACTATCTGGCACAATTTCACCTTACGAGGTACATAATATAATGGATTACAACTTTATTATAGTTTACATTCTTATAGATACCTTCAAAATTTCTGATTAGAAATTGTGTAAGGGAGACTTCAGGATTTCCTGAAACTATTCGTACTCTATTATAACGCTACATACTCTGACGACGATAGTACACGGGCGACATCCTTCAGTACGCTTCATACTTAGCCCCTTTCCAGTAACTCGTCGCCTTCAATTGCTACATGATCCTCATCTGTCATTCATTGCTTATTAGATATATTTGAATAGTTAAGTCAAGATCAATGAAAGAAAATATATATCTAAATTACACAATACATTTGTATAGACTATCTTAGATTGATCTTTTTCTGTTACATCATTTTACATCATTGTTACATCATTGATCATTTCTAAATTACACAATACATTTGTATAGACTATCTTAGATTGATCTTTTCTGTTACATCAATAATAAAATATAACATCGATTAAAAAATCTTTTAAGGAACAAATTTTCATTCCCATATATACATTCTTAAAATTTCCTGAAACAGACCAGAGATTATTAATAATTAATTAAATTAGTAATTTTCTAAGCTAAATACTCAATCTCTACGTGATAATTCAGGAATACGCCACACCACAGGCATAATGGTATAAAATTCCATGAATATAAATACATGTTTACCATGTTACATTTTAAAATGCCATACGATTGTACCCAGTTTTTACAGGCAGACTGACAGATGGAATTTGCTAACATTTTGGAAGTTTAATGCATATTTAAAGTTAGTATATACAACTTTTAACGAGATATTTAAAATTCACATGCACTATTGTGGCCATATATCATAGCATCATATAATGATGCCACATGGCAATATTCAGATTGTTTAAAAGTTTATTTTGTTATGCGATTTTCTCGTTGACATAATCTTTACCCATAAAAACTTTGGAAAAATGATGACATAAGCTTAACTAAATTTATACAGAAAGAGAGAAATAGGGGGAGGGAGGGAGGGAGATAGGGAAGGAGAGAAAGAGAGAGAGAGAGAGAGAGAGAGAGAGAGAGAGAGAGAGAGAGAGAGAGAGAGAGAGAGAGAGAGAGAGAGGAGAGGGGGGAGAGATAAATCATCATGGTACTCTACGTTGCCTAGATAATAAATGAATTTTTTACTAAATATCAAGTCTGTATGTTTGATCACAGCATATCATGTGGACTGATTAACAGAGAGTTAGACAACTAGGCAGAAATAAAATATTTCCATCCCCTAGAGGATAAGCTTCGCTAACGCTTAAACACATTACTAAAAGAAGTGTGGTGTTTGTGACTGTTAGCCGTTTCTATCCGAAATTTTTCTCAAGAAAATTACCATATTGCAGATCACGATCATATTATACGCTACCAAAACCCTCGTAGGAACTTATTGTTACTATAGCTAAATTGTTTATCAAAAAATCCAGCTTCTAAGAGATAACCATTATTCCTTGAATCTATAAAGCATTAGTAGATCGTAAATGCGATGAACCACATCACGTAGTGAATGATTTCTTAGTTTTACACTTTTAATAACTTGACGGTGAACTATAAATTTGCCCTGATGTAATATGTACGTTTGTTTAAGACAAAGAGAGATGATATTAAAGTTCAGTTCAATCTTGCATTAGGAAAATGGCAAAATACAGTTACAATTAAATCTAAGGGAGACAGTTATATTGTAGCTAATTATATTCTCAAACCTTTAATCCTACCACCTAGCATAATAATTACAGCATTGTAGGGGAAGATATTTTCCAATCTATGATACATAGGAGATAAGATAAAACACCATAAAAAGTATAGCACATTAAATACATACGAATGACGATTTTCCTACTTTCAACATGGCATCCTAAGAACGGTTTCCAGACATATCCTGGATTGCAGGAACAGATTGCACGATGTTTGACAGCTTTACAAACACTGTTCAGTCCACAAGTGTCCTTGCAGGCGTCCTTACACAGGTGGTCACTGCAAATGTTCTCCTCTGGACAATCCGAGTTCATTGTGCATACTGAAAAATTGTTAACTGAAATGATTGTACAACAGTTAGAGTACTAAACTTTTATCGGTAAACATAATGATTTGTTTATTTTTACCTAAATTGTAGTTATATGTTAGGTTAGTTATCTACCTGAATAAAATATCTGATTGCACGAAAAGGACTATTACTGATTTCTTTTATCGACAGTAAATAGTCCAGATAAATAAATATTCTAGAAAGTCCTGTTTCCTTAACAATAATTAAAAAAAGAAAACATTCAAACAAGGGTATTTAGATTTTTATTTAAAGTTAAGGCAACGCAAGAATTGAATTAAAATTGTTTATAAAGGGTTAATGTAAAAGTAAATTATTTATTTAAACTATATAATGTCTGTACAATCGTTTATAAAATGCTGCAAAATATTACTCGTAAATTAATATAGATAATTGGGAAAGTATTACTATTGTTATAAACATATATGCAAACAATTTAGACCTACTTAAAAGAATCTAAACATTCGAAATTACATTTTACAAGAGCTGAATAACTATAACACGCTTAAAGTACCTACCTTCAGGGAAGCAGCCATTGAAAGGTTGGCCAATAAAACCCGGTTTACAAGAGCACATAGAGACTTCACCGACTACGTGACAGATGGTGTTAAGGCCACACAGGCCAAGGCAAGGATCTTCGCACTGAAAGTCTATACAAGCTTTGCCTGGTTCACAGTCATAATGATTCTCACAAGGGATTCCTGAAACATAAAAGAAATATTACGAGAATTGGTTCACACCATCGTTGCAGAGTAAGAACTCGACCTATAAAAATATTCTGGGTTTGTATAAAATTGTAATAAAATCTGCTAACTTACAATGTATTTTATATGATGTCTCACTTACGATTCCACATCGATGAAGTTGAAATTAAAATCCAAAAACTGTTCAAAACTATTCAAAAATCCGAATTGCTCGGTGGCTGTTTAATAACATCCCCAAGATTTCCACGACTGGTTAGTTAAAATTGGTCTCCACCTGACAAAGAGAGGAGAAGAAACTATTATTATATATAATATATTACTAGTTTCTTTCCAGTCAAGCTATTTGTTTTTTTTTCTAACGGAATTTACCAGTAGTACAATTAAATACGTTAAAAAGAGTATTAACCATTAATAACACTAATAATATTTACTTAATTTTTACATAATTCAATTAAATAAAATTTACATGATTAAATAACAAACCGTGTTAAAAAATATAAAAAACAGTGAATAAGTGAGAAATATAAGTTAGTTAACAAACAATCAACAAACAGTTAAAAAAATTAAAGCCAATAATAGATAGTTAAATATCAAAACTAGTAACAGTACTAAATGTTTGATGTGTGATAAGAAAGAAATAACAACAAAGTGATTAAAACAATTTGACAAATAACGTATGCAATAATAAAATTATTTAATCAGCAACATGCAAAAAAGATAAACAGTCAGAAATATGTATAAACTATAAGTAAACATAAAATATTAATTAAAAACAATCTTAAATGTCAAAATAATTATATATAATCATAATACTTGTGGATACGTTACTAAATCCACTAGATGCATACTAAAGTAGTGTGCTATTTAATATTAGGCATAATTTACTTTACGATCACGTCAGATAAATTTTATAAAATATCACACGTTTCTTTAATGTTGTATGTTTTACCTGAAATATTTTTATCTTTAAAAGAAGACCTACTAGATATGAAAAAAACTTTTAGTACTGGAATATATTCTTTGTGCAGATTTTTAACAACACACATAAACTAAATGAAAATTGGAAAGGCTTATTTTTGTGTGTTAAATGAGAAAATGAGATATATTCATAAACATTGAAACCTGTTATATTTTGGTCTACCATTTAGCTGGTTAATAATTTATTGAAACAATGCAGAGAGCATTTTCTTCAAAAGTGGGTTAAGCTCACATACCGTGTAGTTATGTTTAAAAATGTAGGAATAAGAATATTTGATGCTTATAATAGTGGATACGTTTTATTTTTAAACATAAAAACGTGTTATACTTCCCATTAAAAAACTGCTTTGATTTTTTGTATGCTTGAAACACCTTTTTTAGTAAGTTTAAAAATAGGTACAAAAAGATCGTTACAGTACCTTCGGTTAGATCTGTTATGGTTGCTTAAACTTTTTCTAAATGTTGATTTTTGTGTTTTTAGTTTAATATGTATTTTGACGTGAAGTATCTTTTAATCGGGTATTTATGGCAGATTAAGAATTGGCTGGTTTCACTAATTAATTTGTAAAATATTCCGGCTTTTATTTATAACGCCAATTTTGTTATGTTTATGTCATAATTTTGAAACATTGATTTCACCAAAACGTTAATGTCGACTAGAGCTTCAAAACAATATTATGTACCAGGTTTACAGATGAAGAGTTTGAGATTCGACCCGATATCTTCCGTTTAGACACTCCTAGTTACTTTACATTTGATGATTATCCCTTTATAGATTCACTTTAAGTTCTTTTTGTTTTGTTTATTTGTTATACTTTAATTGTCACCTTATCTCACTCACCCTGTATATTCAAAAAACCCAATTTTTAACCATTATGGATGAATAAGGTATAGTTAAATTTATAAGCTCAAGCAAAATTTGAAAACAAAAATAAAGTAGTATAATTAACTGATTTTTGGAAAGGTTGTGAAAATTTGAACACATAATCATTCTATTTAAGTAATTTTACCATTACCTATTAACTAAGTGTACAAGTGAAAGAACCCTATATTTTAAGTACCAGTCTTATTACCCAAAACCTTAGGAAAATTGTCTTCTGCTAACTACAAAGCCCACAAACAAAGATGTTGATCCCATAACAGTGAAGCTTATGCCTATACTATTCTACAATACCACGAAATGTGGTACAGGCACATATTACAAATCGCCCTAGTGTGTCTTTTATGCAAAGAAAGGCATGTGTGTCTGACAACAGTGCAGTCTTCCCAAACCTTTAATGAGCATATATAATTAGTTGCATGGGGTTAGAACAAAAAACTAAACTATAAAAGTATAGCAAATATTTTATATTAAGTTACATTTGGTGGTGGCATGTCTGAATGAAATACCTTTTTCTAGTTTTCACTTCATTAAGGGTATATTTATTATGAAATTCCAGTTAGATTATGTCATAAAAGTTAACAATATACTATATTGTGTGTTTTAGTAAACGAACTGTCTTGATTTATTGTAAACATAAGCTAAACGTTTGGAGTAAAAGCAAACAGATAACTATATTTAGCTTTGGTGCAATGAAAGAACTGGGTATTTCAGGCTTGCTGTATCTGATGGTACCAACCATTGTCAGCTGAAAAATTTGTAGCATATTTAATAAATGTGGTATTCTCGAAAAGAAAGTTATCTGCTGTAATATTTCGATTAGTGTGATTGATAGGTTCACTTATAATCCGGACATAGTATGACGTACGGATTCATTGTTGGGTGGCTTGATTGAGTGTGTAAGGAGTGTGTAAGTGTTGATCATGTATATGTGAAACAAGTCGGGTTAGGTGTAAGAAATATTTAAGGCAAACGGCCAGACGTATGTGCCAGGAGATATGGATTTTACACATTTTGTTTAGTACTTTTTTAACAGCTTTCAATAATGTTTAAACGATATGCCACGTTTCCTTACATAAAAAAAACCATACAGCACTTTAACTTCAACAATGTTTTTGAAGTTAAATATAGCTTTGATAGCTGTTTTTCAAAACCTTATATTTGTTCTTAGACCTACCTCAATATTTTTCTAATCTAAATGTTATACAATTAAATCTCCGGGTGACACAGTTTGCAGCAAACGGATAGTTCATGAACGGATTTAAAGAAGAGAGCAATCTGTAATCTATCTAGGATATCTTATTTAAATATCTAAAGATACTGCAGCTCAAAATTACAATATAAAATAATTAACTTTTCAAATGAACTATTTTTTTGTTTTTACTTGAACAATCTTGCATTTGAGTAAGTTCTCTCACTGCAAATTTTAAGCTATTCAAAATTTAGCGATGTACTTTTGTGTTATCGGTGAACAACCAGACGTCGTATATCGTCCATTAATAAACAATACATACAGACAGACATCTAAAGTGGTTTTATGTTCACAAATATTTGACAAGAATTACTTTTTAATATTATTGTATTTATTAGAAAATTTAATTTGTCTACAAATGTAAGGTCTAATTTTGTATTCTTTATTTGAGTAACCTTCTGATTAAAGAAAGTTATTTCTTTCCAAATATTAATTTACTTAATGAATTCTAGATAAATTATCGCGGCTAATCAGATATTATTTTGACCTCAATTAAATGAAAACAATGTTGCAACAAAGTCCAAATAGCTATTCATAGTTCATTCTACCATTTATATATATGGCAGGTCATTAAGTCTTCTTACATAGGGTTATTTCCAAAGTTTTTATCAAAACATTTCATGGTTACCATTTTGAAATGGATAAGCTAAATTTATGTTTAGGATGACTTTGCCTTTTCGTTTCTTAGCAAGGTCTTTTCAATTTTGCTGATAAGTTTGTTATAAAACACTGTTTTGATGGTAAATGTTTAGTATAACTGTTGTTAGTTTTGTTAAAACACATCTTCATGTCTTTATTCAGTTTTGTCAATTTTAATCTCACAAATGTTTTTGGAAGTGTTGATTATATAAAGTAAATAGAAACATTTTGTACATAATTCGGTGTAGTACAAAACTTACCTGTGGTGTTGTTACCTGGCAGTATTCCAAGAACTGAACCACACAGTGCAAACAGTACCCAGTATGTGAATGCCATCTCTGTCTTAAATTGACTGTCAGCGATGTGTTTGTTGTCTTTATAAATAAAGCGCTTTTATCAGACCTATAACCTCCCCACCCTATGACCTTGACCTATAAGGTCAAACCGACAGCTCACAAGATCATATGAGTGCTGGTGCTACTTTTCAAATATTAGACTTTGATATCAACGCCTCAATGTGTAATTTACATTACATTACATAAAAGGTAACGAAACAGTTTAGTTTTATTGAAGAATAATTTTTTCAATATATTAATTTCTCTAATAATACTTGTCTTTAAATAACCCACATTCTTAACCCAAAATTTCGTCGTTATAGCCACGTAACCTGTTCCTTTTCCGTCTAACTACAGGAAATTACAAACTACTTGCATTAAGGAGAGATAATGTAGAACGTGCTCAAATGCTCTACCCATATTAAACGTAATATAGGTTTTTAAATTCTTAACTAGCTATTACACTTAGCTTCGCACGAAATTGTCCATAGGTCTTGGAAGTCACTCCAAAAAAGGGATGAAATATTTTATATCTCCAAAGTAATATTAGGATTTGCTTTCGTATCACAAGGAAGAAAATATATGCATATATAGGATTGAGTGGGTTACTTCGATCAAAAGACATCTACTTCCGGCCGTTTGGATTTACTTCCAGTCTAATGTATTTACTGTCATATTTGAGTCTGCCATTTCACACAGATCAAGAAAGTATATTGATTGATCGATTCAACAAAAACGATCATCTTCGCCTTATCACAGCTTCTGAAATCTAATGCTGTTACAGAACTAACTTCTGAAATCTGTAGTCATGTTCGTCAGAAGTTATAAAAGTAGTTGATGACGAGAAGCTCAAAACTCATTTTTCACTAATTTTGACATTAGAGCCACCTAGAATACAAATAAAATGTAATATAATACTTTACAAAATTTTTAATTAAACAGATATTTCAACTACTTTCACAAGAAGTATCAAATGAAAGTGTCATAAGCTGTTTGGTGTCAGCTAAATATTACTATTCGTAGATAAAGAATCATAATTATTACTATTACCTCCCGAATCCTAAATTAATTCGGAAAACGTTACTGACACTCATATTTCAACCTATATTTTACAACAATAAGTTGCCAAGTTCGTCCACTTTTTTCGAGACAAGTACTTATAATTTTTTTTATTATTTTTTCAAATGACAAATAAACTGTGAATACTGCAAAACTTTTGAGACTTGAAATGGTGAAGTTTATTGCATGCAAAAGTAATTGCAAAAAGGTTTTTTTTATTTTGTATGCCATGATTGTATTGTGTTGTTCAAACAATGAGAAACTAAATGATACAGGTTTGCCTCATTGCAAAACAGAACAATCAACTTCATCTCTAGAAGAATTCGATTGAATTAATATCTATTCACAATAAATTATTCGTCTGAATTTCTTGTGATTTTAATATCATTTGACAGTAGTTTTTTATTAACTCTCTGAAAAAGCTGTTAATTCTATTTAGATTGGAATGTCATTTCTGAGATAATTCACCAATCCTAGTAGCCATAGTAGTAGTTTAGGAGTGCCGATGGCCGAGCGGTCTAAGACGTTGGACTTTGGGTCTGAGTTAGAGATGGTGCAGGTTCAAACCCCCCGTTGCACTTTTTATCAGTACCATCGACCTTCCACTGAATTGACTCTCTTCCTTATTCTGTTTGATAAGATCCTCGCACAGGCCAGTGGCTCATGAGGACGGCTTTTCCAATTTTGTTCTGTTATGAGGATTATTTAATAGATTGATAGAAAAGATTTGGTCTGCGTCAGGAAACATAGCATTTTTGTTTAAAATTGCACGAAAATATTTTTCTTTAATATTGAACCTCATTAATTTTAAAACATAAGAATTTTCTAAACATCATATCTCTTAGCTCGTGCAAATACCTTTTCAAGAATACTGTCAACGTCCTTTGTGTTTCCAACTATGTACACAAATCATCAAAATATCATTATACACCGTGTATATCCTCATAATAATAACCTTTAGAATATTTCGGCTATGCACATATTGAAGAGCACAGCTTACTATATTCGTAGATTAAAATTATGTGAAACCACTATATATTAGGTAAGAACAGTAAAAAATGTGTTGTTTAATTGCATAGGATCTAGTTCTTCAAATATATGTGAACAATATAATTTTCTCTGTATGTGCTTGTATAATGCTTTAGGATCTATGCCAAATGGTCTATTTGGTTTTTCCACAGTAACAATATATTTGATCCATTCAGCTAGCCTATTGACAGGTATATAATGCCTTTCGTTGATAAATCAGTACTTTTGAATTGTTTGCAAATTTAATTTAATTATTTTTACTGAAGAAACATTTGTTTTATACCTATACATTATAGCTAAGTTTAGTGTTATATGAATGAGGGAAACAGCCTATGTCTTCTAAATCCTCTTTATTTTGCATGTAAACATTTGGTATCATTTCGTGACATCAGGAGATGATTCGAATTATTTTATTAATTTAAATTTTATGTATAATCTTAAACCTAATATGGGGTTTTGTAACTTTTAACATTCAAACTAAATAATACAAAGTTTTGTTTTACTGTAATAGCTCATATTGAAACTTGCTTCACAGGCTGTAGTAAAACCGGCAAGGGCCTGTAATTTTATACTACAGTTTTATAATTTGGAATGTATTCCATTATATTTGATTAATAAAAAGGATGGGACTTCACTGAATGCAAACTAAATACTAAATCTCAGCCCTTGACTTTAATAGTTTAGGTGTATGGAACGAAACAAATTGTAACCAGAAGGCCGATAAAATGAATTTTCAGAAACAAATTTACCTCAAAACTAACAAAATTAAAACGAAAAACTAAGTCCTGATATTATTTAAACTCTTTTTGTATGTTAAAAATTTAGGCTAACAGTCTGTGCCATGATGTGTTTAATTTATTATACGCAGAACATGTATTCATTAGAAACTATTTAATTCCATCAAATCATAAAGTGGAAAAATATAAAAGCATGTGTAATGTTTGAAATAAATACACGAACAAATAACAAATATAACATAGCACAGAAGGCGTAATGCATTGCAGTCTAAACATGAAACGTAGCATACAGGATGTTATCTTAAAGAGGAATAAAATACATGAAAAGGAGATATTACTGTACTATAACTGGTAAAGTATGAAAGGTATGTTGAATATTAAGTGTGTTAGCCGCAAAACTGACTATATAAATAAACATTGAAATCCGTCGAGAAACCAACCACGTGCGGTCGCCGGTCATCTTACAACATTATAACTTATAAGGGTTTTTATAATAAAACGAAAATTTTTAGTATTTCAAATTTTAGTCATTGTACAAGACTAACTATAAGTCACTACTTTACCGTATGGAATAACTGACATGTACCGCAAATACATGCGGGGGCGTGTGCGCCTGTGTTTTTACTGGGCTGGTGCATTTTAAGTTAGTTGCGCAGAATAGTCAGTAGTGAGTAATAATTATTGTAAAATCTGAAAAAAAGTTCTATATAAGAGTACATTTTAATGTTTAATTAGAATACTAATAACATATCAGTAAAAGGTAAAAAGTCGTCAATTAAGTTTGAAATATAAGATTTCAAATCATTTCTTATCAGTAAACCGGTTTCGAGGAATATTAATGATAAGCTTCATATTATGTAATAATATACATAAATATAGACTAACTGAATTATCCTAAAAACTATATGTATATGGTTGGTTTCAAACATTAAATAGTTTTGCATATTTGCTTATAACAGACGCTGTTCAGTTCTTAATTTTGCATATTTGACGTGGAATGAATTGTATGCTTTTGTTAATTCACAAGCACCTATATTTGAAAATTCCAACAAATATTTAATTTTAGTATTGTTTTAGAAATTTTCAGCCATTTTAAAGCATATATTTACAGTTATTTGAAATAATATAAAGTCAGTATTTTTATTTTTACTCATTGATGGACGCACTGGGCGCAATAAGTATCAATGTATTTAAACAAAATAAGACTAGTGGTGGGGGTATTTTGTTTTGTAGTTGTCATTAAGAATTAAAATTTTGTTACACAAAATGGCAAGCAATGCTTCGTGAAACAATGAACGCATATCAAGGGCAGTAAATGTTGTTCACGCAATGACGTTGTATGACCTAAAAATGAGATTTTGATACAAATTTACTTGTATTGCTACAATATGCAATACACCGCAGTCCCTATAAGAACTAAGAGTAAATAAATGAGCGTACCTCATGAGCGAGTCAGTTTTCTATAATATTGGAATGGACGTGAATATTGAAATGTTGGTAATTGCTATGCAACTAATCCTTATTTTTAAATTTTGAGCAGCAGAGACAAAATTCATGTGTGTTTAATAAATAACAATGGTTTCTATTCTTAAATTGACAAATATTTTAGGCTCTCGGGTCGAATGTTAGAAAACCTCCTAGCAGTCAAAAACTTATATCCGAGGGAAATCTTAAGTCAGATAAGTAATAGAAACTAGTGCCTTCAGGAGAATAGGATCTACCTCAGTCTACATTAATTTAAAGATGGCAAAGTTACAGTTAATGAAAGGTGCCAAGGAAAGTTTCTAGACAATATTAGATCATAAAGAATGGCAGCCCGCATAGTCCAGGAAATTATAGAGGCTAGACTAGGATCATTACAGATCAAGACCTTCTGCAGCCAAGAAGTTACCAGTGATCAGAGTCAACCTTGAGTCATGAAACGTTTAGATAATGTACCCTTTAAGAAACAATTTAGTTTTCAGACGTTAGTTTTCATAAGCAGAACGTTGATAGAGACTAAAAGTTTATTGAGAAAGTCGGTAGCTTACTTCTAGAGCCCCTTAGTCTAGTAGCTATTTCCTGATAATGCTGTAATGCTTCTAGAATTCAGAATATACCAGTGTTCAGTATTTTTAAAAGCCGAAATCTGCCACTGAGGAGCTATACTAGACAGTGTTTCAGGAATTCCAAGACGTTCATAGAATTTAGGAGCTCCCAGATGATGAACCACATTAGGGGTAAATAGCTTCTTGCAACGAAAAGTCTCCATTGGCCAAAACTTCCCATTGTTCCGGAAAAACTTAGAGCCTTTAACAATTCAGATATTAGCTTTTAAATATCATTAACCCCTTGGAGAGGGGCCGAAATGTTATCAAAATCATCATCCCTGTGGCATTAAGACGTGAGTTATTAAGATTTTGAATTTAAAACGAACGCAACGCGTTGGAGAGTACTTTCCATTAAGGTTTTGTGCATTAAAAGCTCAGAATATCTCACTATAAGTGTGGTAATTTATTATAATTGGTATTTTATGTGTAGTCAACAGTCGTTTTAGTTGCAAAACATTTAACATCCTATATCTTTTATTATTATTTTAGTTAATTTTTGTACGTTTATTTTATATTTGATTCCAGATAGCTTAGATAATTAGACGAAAATGACGTGAAAATGGTGTTAAATATACTTTCTATAGGTAGAAATATGTTTTATTTTTTTTAATCAATGTAGGATGTAACTTGTCTAGAATATAAAAACACTTAAAGTAAACAATTTTATTTAAGAAACGTTTAAGAGTAGATCGTTCAACCTATATTTTGCAATTAATAAAAAAATGATTCTCCTGGCATATTTTCCTTAAATTCTTAAACCCTAACTTAACTTCAGGCTCAGAAGAACTTCAAATTTCTTTTACTGATGCATACCTCCTACCATAAACGACATCAGCCTTATTTTAAATAATAAAATATTTCTCTAAGGTATTTGTAAGTTTTTAGTTATCGCTTGTTGCTTGTTATTAATTAGTGATTGTTATTAATTACTTGTTATAATTATTTTATCAAAGAATTTGTAATTAGTTATTTAAGTATTTGTTGATTTTCCATACAATAATTAAATTATATGTTATTTACTTCTTGTTTTTCGTCGCTAATCAAGTCTATTCTTCATATACTATAACCAGTTCCTACATTCAGGTTTAAGTTGATATTGTATTATAATAAATATGTTGAAATACGTAGAAATGATTTTATAACTTTACATACTGTCTAAGCATCAAGTATGCAACATATTGAACCTAAGAAGACTCAATTGGAATAAATTAACAATATTATTATTATCAATATCAATATTAGGTTTACCGAATACTAAATACTATAAAGCAATAAAAAGACACAATTTTTAAAGAATATAAATAGGACTTTGTAATGAGGAACCGGTTTATATTAGATTTATATCACTTACAAAACAAGACAGAACAAATGTAACTTTGGAGCAGGTTTACAGTGAGACACGAGTCAAGTTGATATCGAGTAGTTTAAAGACTCGATTGGAATTATCTTAGGTTTTATACTTTATTCCCTTAGTTTAAGAGCGGTGAAGACAGATTTTAACGACGACTCAGACTTAATTGCTACCCTCAATTTTATAATTCGTCTCATAAATTCATTACATTGTTTTTTTATGTATTTAATAATTTAAGTGAATTTTACCCATCGTGATAAAAATTATTCAGTTAGTATTTGTAAGTGATATTGGAATGATATCAGAATTTTCAAATATACGTCATTAATTGAAGATCACATGAAGGGATAATAAGGATGAAACTTTAATTCATAATATATGGACCGTACGTAACTAAATATTAAATATGTCACTTGCATCTTGAAACAGTTAAGAAATGTTAAAATAATAACATTAAAGATTGTAACTTATACAGTGGATACACCAATCGGGTAGTATGCAGTGCCGATATCAGCTCAGATGCAGTTAAGTGCTAGGAACGATATTGACACTAGGAGCTCTCTGCAGGGACGTGGATAACCTCAGATCACGTATTGGCTCAACACTAGAGAGTCGAAAGAACGGAATTCGATTTCATCTCACGTGATAGCTGTTAATGCTTCCACTAAACCGTGTGCATTTGTTATGTTTGTAAAGCAACAATGCTAGTTAATGCCTTTTAAAAAATTATCATCTATTTTTCATATAAAAGTACGTGTGGAAACACAATATTATAATGATCCTTACAGTATTAGTACAGTAATATCTTTGTCTTTATTTGATTGACATGGATATTTGGTGACAACTGAAATTAATAACATTATGAGTGTACTAGTGGTATGTTGCTTAGATATAATAATAGGCAATACTGTAATTTTTATTTTATCTCCGTAAGGCCATTAAGAAATAATATTTAGTTTTTCCTTGTGTTGTTGCTTGCTTTAAAATTATAGTGCATATCCGTCCATCTGCACATATATGACGACATTGTTTTGTAGTAAAGTAAATAATTTGACGTTTATGGTAATATAATTTTCATAAAAAATTGGCAAACTGAATACCCGTGAATAACTGAATTTAAACAATCAGTATTATCAATAGAAGTGATGACATTATGCAGTACTAAATTCTGTGTAGTAAGTATGAATAAATACGATTAAGTTAATACCATCAGCATTTCGTTATTTTAACTGTTAAATGAGTGCTTTAAGAACTATGAAGCAAAAGCTTGTTGAACCATATAACACAATTTACAACAACAAAATCTTGAGTTCAAAATTTAAATACTTAGTATATATATATATATATATATATATATATATATATATATATATATATATACGATCATACGATATATACAAATACTAATGCAATTCTATAAGAGCAAAAATCTTTAAATTTAGCACGAACTTGATTTTCTTTCCGTATATACACCAGAACAAGTTTGAAAACTAGCACTTTTTTACCATCCAAAAATATTAAAAACTAGCTGATATGCGAATATGTTTGTGCTTTTTCTCCTTTTGAGCCACTTGTCGTAGATCAAATAAAAATGTTTATGGTTTAAAAAGAAAATTATAAATTAAACATAATGGGCCGAACGGGTTTTCAAGTATAAACATCGTTTGACCTGAAGAACGCTAAAAAAACTTGTTTGCACATTTTACCAATGTTTTACGTTCAGACCTTTTAACCATGACCTAACTAAAGGAAGCATATTTTAAGGTAACATATGTAATTGTTTCTTGTAATATGGTTGTCTTTACCTATTTAAATATATTCTCTGCGTAGTGTCGAGAAATACAGTTTTCTCATTGCGCTAATCCTACGTTATCCTAGGTCCTTTATTTATTCTCTTAATCAGTGTTTCTTCAATATGATCCTGTTTCTTTATTGTCCTAAAGAATATAAACCGTCAAAACTAATTATTATTCATCATTTTTACGCTTGTTAAGCGTATCCCATTAATACTTTGAAACTCACCCATGTAAATGAATTATTACTTATAACTGCGCTGAAAAAAATTGTATAACTGAAGCTAAATTGCAGTGAAATAAAATTTAAGTCATGCTAAAACTTAACTCTGCCTACTTCATCTAAAAATTAAATTTATCACGTAATTTCTCCTGCTCCCATACTTGATCAATAACCGAATTGGGGCCTATACGCGTAGCCCAAACGAGCCAAAGTTGAGTATACCTTATACAAGGGGAAAAATTTTAATGAAAATTGGAAAAACAAACGTTTTCAATAAGATTCAGTGGTATAACGAATAAAAGTCTAATTGAAATAAATTTGTGAAGTACTCCTTTGTGTAATACTGTGTAATGAAAGGTAGTAGTTATAGTGACAAATTTAGGTATCTATATTATAAATAGCTACTGGTTTCACAGATGTAATATAAAGCTCGAATCCTCAAGAACTGTAGAATGTAGGTTTCTTTGATAAAAAAAATATTTAAGTGGCAAACAATTATCTTTAAACCGTAAAATAATTTTATTTAGATAGTAGATCTAATGAATTTGACTTAAATTGTATATTATGAAAGATTAAAAATAAAGGTATATTCTCGATGAATAACGATTTTTGTACAGTATTCAACAAACTATATTCAATTTCATACAGTCAAATTGATTGCACATGTTGAACCATGCTAGAAAAGTTACCCCAACATTTAAAAAATCAAGTTTTGTACTTTGGTTAAATATAAAACGCTTAGTCATCCTATGTAAATAAATATGTTTTATTGTAGATTACACATATTTTCCTAAACGAAATTTTTCAAGAAGGGAATCCTAAATCGTACGAAAGTTTGACGATATAATGATTATAAAAGAACAATATAATGGTACAATCAGCTGATTAAAGCAGTTAAAATTTAAACAAATGACTTTTTCCTCGCTAACAGTGCTGTTTCATAACGAAAAATCACTTTGTTTAACACCGGACTCACTGGAAAGTAAATAATCACTCTTGTAAACAATTTTCTTTACACAGTATCGTTGGATTTATAATTGAATTCTGTCACTTTTTTTATCATGTGTTGTTTTTAACAAACACACACATACACACATTGCAAGGAAGTCTCATCTTACAGGCCTATCTCGTTGATTTGTAGTATAAATAGCTAAGATTTTTGAAACAATAGTAAAGGACCAATTATTTGCATATTTAAATTCTAG
Organism: Homalodisca vitripennis; assembly: GCF_021130785.1. Lineage (NCBI taxonomy): Eukaryota > Metazoa > Arthropoda > Insecta > Hemiptera > Cicadellidae > Homalodisca > Homalodisca vitripennis. The sequence continues at coordinate 49,600 of NW_025778215.1, forward strand.
ATCAATCATTTCAAATAAACAGTTTGGATTTGTACCCAATAAAGGAGCAGATTTAGCATTAGAAAACCATATTAAACACATATCTGACTCTATAAACGCAAATAAAAACAAAGTTTCCATCTATCTTGATTTTCAAAAAGCCTTTGACCTTGTTGATATTGATATTCTCTTAAAAAAGGAGAGTACTATGGAATTGGCGGGAGGGCATTAGATTGGCTGACTACCTTTTGTAAAAATAGAAAACAAACTGTGAAAATAAACTCTTTTACCAGTAACATATAAGAACTGAGATATGGTGTTAATTTAGTGTTATTCATCTATTTTTACTATTGTTAATTTAATGGTATTCTTCTATTTTTCCCTACGCTGATGATACTTCTTTAGTATGCTCTGCCTACAATAAAGAAAGATTGAAAATGTTAATTAGTCACGATTACTGTAACTGTACCTGTGAAAAAATAGAAATATTTGATAAAGTTAAATATCTAGGATAAATAATTGACCGAAATTTAAAATGGAATTATTACATTGACGCATTAAATCTTAAGTTAAGAAAAATTAACTATGCATTGTACCATATGAAAAATGTTATTAGAGCAGAACATCTAAAACAAATGTACGCATCGTGGTTCGAAGGTACTTTAAGATATGAAATTATTCATTTTGGTAGTACGAATGAAAATATCCTTCAGCCTGTAGTACTAAATCAGAGACTTGCAGTGAGAAATATCTATAATATAAGAAAGTTTGATCCTGTTACACACTTATTTCAACAAAAAGATATTTTTAACTTTAAACAGTTGTATGCTTTATGTACTCTTTGTCACATTTTGAAAAACATTGAAAATTATAGTTTTAAAGAAAAGAAGGTGAACACACGCTCTTCCAATAATGTAATCTTGTTATTATCTAATTTTTCAAAGGAAATTTCAAGAAAGCAATTTTGTTATTCTGGTGTTAAGTTATTCAATAGGTTTCTTTTAGAGTATGGTAGTACATTGCTGTTTGACTGTAAACCAAAGTTTAATATTAAAGCAAAACATTTTTGTAGTCAATTATTTGTAGGATAGGTAGTAATCGAAAGTAAAATATTGTTATTATTATTGTTACCTTTATATATTAATTTTATTTAAGCTTTGTATTAATCTTGTCGTTGTTGCATTTATCTTGTTGCTGTTGTATTTATCCTGATATTGTTGAACTTTACTTGTTATTCACTCATTTTGTTATTGATTTCCTTGTTATTGTTTTGTTATTGTCACTCAGTTACTCTTTATCTGCTATTGTTGTTCCGGTTTTGTTAAATTATTTATAATTGTTTGTTTTGTTTGATTTGTAATTGTTATTCAAATATAGTATAGCATAGCCTCCACACAAGATCAGAGACATTTTAAGCTATTAAGAAATGTGCCAACTATATTTTTTGCCACACGTGCTTTACAGCACTTGGCAACATTTATTTTTACTGTATTGTAATTTTTGAAATTAAGATGATTTGAACTGTGAACACACACACACAGGGGGTAAATTAAGCAATTATTTCTGATACACTTCTATTATATAATAAATTAATTATATATAATTTCATAAGTATAGTGAAGGTTTAATGGTGGATGTATATATATATATATATAAATATTTACACACACACACACACACACACACACATATATATATATATATATATATATATATATATATATATATATATATATATTTTCCATAAAAGTTCTCTTGGAATATTCTTCTATAACTATACTTATAGTGTTGGAACTATTTGAGTTTCATAAGGTGGTTTCATAAGATAATATCGTATATAAACCCTTAACCCTCACAATATCATTCTTCTTACTTTATCATTTCTACTATAAAGAGTTTGGAATTGACCAACAAATTTATACTTTCGGGGTAATATAGATAACTTTCATAGTCTACAGTCCAAGGGCCAAATGTTACTAGAATTTATGGAGGAGGAGGAACACAGGTTGTCTTGGTCCAGAATCCTGCAGTATAAATCACGTCGTTCGCTTTACCCTCCGTTCTGTACTTTACTACTTAGTTCGACCACCAGCATCTAATTGATCTTGAACATCACCAACACCAAGTTAGGTTGTCTTGGTCTAGAATCCTGCAGTATAAATAACGTCGTTCGCTTTACCCTCCGTTCTGTACTTTACTACTTAGTTCGACCACCAGCATCTAATTGATCTTGAACATCACCAACACCAAGTTAGGTTGTCTTGGTCTAGAATCCTGCAGTATAAATAACGTCGTTAGTTTTACCCTCCGTTCTGTACTTTACTACTTAGTTCGACCACCAGCATCTAATTGATCTTGAACATCACCAACACCAAGTTAGGTTGTCTTGGTCTAGAATCCTGCAGTATAAATCATGTCGTTCGCTTTACCCTCCGTTCTGTACTTTACTACTTAGTTCGACCACCAGCATCTAATTGATCTTGAACATCACCAACACCAAGTTAGGTTGTCTTGGTCTAGAATCCTGCAGTATAAATCACGTCGTTCGCTTTACCCTCCGTTCTGTACTTTACTACTTAGTTCGACCACCAGCATCTAATTGATCTTGAACATCACCAACACCAAGTTAGGTTGTCTTGGTCTAGAATCCTGCAGTATAAATCACGTCGTTCGCTTTACCCTCCGTTCTGTACTTTACTACTTAGTTCGACCACCAGCATCTAATTGATCTTGAACATCACCAACACCAAGTTAGGTTGTCTTGGTCCAGAATCCTGCAGTATAAATCATGTCGTTCGCTTTACCCTCCGTTCTGTACTTTACTACTTAGTTCGACCACCAGCATCTAATTGATCTTGAACATCACCAACACCAAGTTAGGTTGTCTTGGTCTAGAATCCTGCAGTATAAATCATGTCGTTCGCTTTACCCTCCGTTCTGTACTTTACTACTTAGTTCGACCACCAGCATCTAATTGATCTTGAACATCACCAACACCAAGTTAGGTTGTCTTGGTCCAGAATCCTGCAGTATAAATGACGTCGTTCGCTTTACCCTCCGTTCTGTACTTTACTACTTAGTTCGACCACCAGCATCTAATTGATCTTGAATATCACCAACACCAAGTTAGGTTGTCTTGGTCCAGAATCCTGCAGTATAAATCACGTCGTTCGCTTTACCCTCCGTTCTGTACTTTACTACTTAGTTCGACCACCAGCATCTAATTGATCTTGAATATCACCAACATCAAGTTGTCAGACGTTCATTAAAGTCGAACCCCTTTTACGTTAGGATAAGTGCGCCTTTGCTACCCGAGAAGCTGATATTTAATGTCACGGTTATGTTAGATGCAATAGTTGTATAAATGAAAATTGCATCTTATTCCAACGACATGTATTGTCTAACCGAAGTATTACGATACTTAATCACTTGGAGTGTCACAAGCACTCAACCAAGTGACATAATCTCACATAGTCTGCTATTTAAAAAGAATTAACTCGTAGAATCACACCATATGAACCACGAAAAATGTGAATAGGTGTAATTATCTTTGGAACTTTCCAATGACTGATATGGATATTTAAACAATTTGAGTGAGTTTACTGTTTAAAAAGTGTATACTTAAATCACATTACAGTTAGGTACTGTTTATATCTTAGGTGTAGTGTACAGAGTGTGCCATGAGTCACTTCACAAAATGCATTACTGTAAAATGTTTACAATTAAAGCATTTCATAATTTTGGTACCAAATTAAAAAGATTACAATCTTGTACGTAAACTAAATTCAAATAGTATTGTTGTTAAAATACCACTAACCAATACCATTTCGACTCTAGTTGTAGCTTGTACCACTAGCTACAACTAGAGTCGAATTGGTACTAAGGAAAACTACTAGTGTCAAGTGACCTGTAACTAATGATATATAAATAATATTGTTTTCTTAGCAGTGTTTATTTTTGTAATTGATTTCCAAACACTTCTCCAGAAAGATTTGTCACTTTCAAAATTTCAAAATTTTCGTTTGACAGAATCTCCGAAATAGTAATGTGTGAGAAGGTTTGATAAAGGGATAAATTTAGGTCTAGGAAATGGGCTCTGACATTTTACGACCACTTGACTTTTATCGCGGTACACCTTTACTTCAATGGAAAACAATATCGTTCAGAATTTGAGGTCGCAAATGGTTAGGACGTGCTTGTATGTGAAATTGTGTACATATTTAACCAGATCGGTTCTTTATTTCTAATATACACTAGAATTAGATCAAATAAAATCTTATTAATAACATTTCTTTTTTTACGTGAATTATTCTGAACAAAACTGTTTTATGTAATGTATCATTTGAATAAATAAACATTAAACTTAAAACTATGTTATATTTAAAAACCTTCAATCATTTCTATATTTTTTATGTTGACAAAGGTTTTTCTATTGAGCTATACCTTGTCTTTCTTGTGTATGGTCCAAGATTTGTGCAGCTGTTCTTGACCAGCAATTTTAGGTATATACATATAAGGTGTATACATATGTTGATCCATAAACTGAAAACGTTGCTCTGGCAAAACCTTTTTGTTCCCTAGAAGTTATTATTCAAATATATTCAGTGAGAAATCTAAAAACTAGATGTGTAACAATAGTTTGATGATTGAATAGTAACACAATAATTGTTAACTTAGGCTACGAAATGCATTTGATAACCAACGTGCAAAATGAAAGATATGCATCTAATTTGCAGCAATCAGCTAAATTTGTTGAGCTTGAGGTGTAATTTAAATTTCAAATTTTCATTGGTTTTTAAATGACTTTATGTTTTATCGTTAATTCATCGTAGAAGTCATAAAAGCAAGATTAAAATTCCACAATTTATCTCACAATAGTACCAACCATATACGTGACTATAAAGACACAGAACTTTTGTGAGTTTCAAAGTGAGCCTATGTTTCCAAACTGATTATCCACAGAGAACAAGTTTCCTTCTACAGTTTTTTTTTAATTTTGGAATATAGCTTTCACAGACGATTTTTTTTTTCATGCTCACAAAATTATTTGAGTGGTAAGATGTACTGGAAGTAAACGCTTTCAAAGCCTCCTATTGGATCATCTGAAAGCTTTATCTAAGACTTTGGTCTGCTAAATCATAAACATGTTACTATTTTAACGTAGTTTAAGCAATATATGTAGCACTTTTCGTCAACCACCGTACTTGACAATAAAATGGCACATCTGGAAATTAACTCTTGATTAATGAAAAACACTTTTAAACTATCAAATTTTCTGAGTGTATGGTCTGATATTCTATTTTAATTAAGTCTTGCATTTTACCATATTAGGGTTTGTTATAAATATCATAATAGAATTTAATGGATTTTCACCTCCTCGTAACTTAATTCCAAATATATCCAAACCTATTTTAGAGTAACACTTATTCTTATTTTCTCGTGGCACTATCCCCTTCAGTTTATTTTAAATGAAATTGGTGTTCATATCAACCAAAGCCAAGAGTGTAATGAGGTTCTGGGTCTAAAGTCAGAAGCCCAAAAACCCGCCTACAGATAGGCGTATAGTGAGCTCGACATGTGAAGTGAAGATGAAGCAAGTTGCCTTTGAGAGAGTGTACATGATAGCATTACTTGATTTCTACTCTCAACAACGTAGATATGGTGGGAAGAGTTGATTAAACGTGAATTTTAAGTTTAGCTTCAATTCAACTTCTTTTGCAGTGTCTGATATCTGTCGCCGTCTCAGGTTACTTTCCTGGAATCCCCCCTCACAAAAAAAGCTGTCGGCAATAATGAAGTTTAATATAAACTTTTTGCATCGCTTCAACGTCAGAGACACCTACACTATAAAATATAGTGTAATATATGTGAAAGGGCATTAACGGATTTCATTTCTATAAGTACCGTTGGAATGTTAATTAATTCAAATAAGTTAATAATAAGTTATAAATAGTTGGTGTCTAGTACATTTTTAATAACTATAGTTGTATTGTTTTATTTATTGTTATTGTATATTTCATTATTTCCTTATTTCCAATATATAAGGAATAACAATCATGATTTTGCACTTTCCTGTAACGTATTTATTAAAATACGTAAAGGAATACGTAAGTCATGCTCGTTGGTTCATTAGTATTTACCAAGTTTGGTTCCATTAGCTTAACTTGATTTTTAAATAATATGTTTTAAATACAAAATGGCGGCTAGAGGCTAAACAATATATTTCTTTATCAATTTTTGTATAGTATTTTTGTTTGTTTGAAATGATGAATACTAACACCCACATAAGGCTGAGACATCCTTTTGTGACCACTTTGTATTTAGGGTTTCCGTTGTCTCTAAGGAATGATAGTTTTGTGACTTTGTTTTTGTTAAGTTCCAAATATCCAAATATTTCCTATAGTATTACTTATGTGTGTCTTTACTTACTTGTGGAAATAATTGTTATATTTGGGATTTAATCAAACAGTATTTGTCATGGAACTAAGCATAGAACAAGTAGAGCTGTACCTATGGTAGCAGTTATCACTATGATATACGGCAGTGAGGTCAACATAACCTTCGCTCATTGTCCAGATCTGATATATTGTTATAGTAGTTGTTGCATGCTCTTTTTTATATATATATATATATATATATATATATATATATATATATACATATTGGTGTACTATTAACAAATTATTTAAAATCGTGTTTAAATTAATCTTCAGAGAATTTGTTTTATTACAGGTATACTTTATAAACATTGTTAGACACTGGAATGAAATACAGTTAATGCTCAGTTATTAATATAGAACGCTATATGTAATGTAATTGTGTTGAATAACATAAAAATAATTAATCAATGGTAAATTAAATCAGGTAATCAAATTAGTATATCATGACTATTTACAAAACGAAGTGCAAAACGATTCATGAAATGTAGATTTTTGATAAGACTACAACCGGTGAATATTTTGTTAGTTAAGAAAATAAATTTAAAATAATATATAAGGATTCGAAGACCGTTTAGTTCTTCTGGTACAAGAGAGTTTAAATAACATAGTCAGGTGAGAGAGAGAAGGTATGTAAGATTTTGATATCACTCACCAAATTGGCTTTTCCTCAGTTATACATTTCACGATTCATCTGACGTCGGACCCTCCTGAGGCTTCCCAAGTAGTTAACTTGGTGTATATGGGTACTTTGTTTGAAGTTTGTTTATGACGCTGGAAGGATTGTGAATGAAACAGGATTTTTCCGGACATTTGTCATCGTTCAGTGATACAAAATATACGTTTCGAGATCTGCAATTTCATCACTTCTTCAGGTAAATTGCAGATTTCGAAACGTAGTATTACTGATTTTGCTTTTGTAAATGAACGATGGCAAATGTACGGAAAAATCCTGTTTCGTCCTTGGACATTTGACTACATAGTTAAGATTGTGAACACTTCACAATAGTCACTGGCATCGGGGAGGAGGGTATGTAATAATAAAGGAATCAGGGGCCAAACACAAATTCCACACATCTAATGTGCTTTACAAGGGGGACTTACAAGACTTGTTGAGAGAGACCACCTACTGGCTAAACAGAAAGAGATCGTGACGAGCTTACATCTAGAGATAGAGTGAGAGAAAGACCTTCACCATGAACATCTGCTCCTGGGCAACGTACAAGGAACTCTCTACCGAACAATCAGGTAATCCTGTGATCTCAGGTAATTTCAGATTACATACTCCACCTCTGATTCCATAGCGCAACACAACTTTTGATTATTTAGTCAGTGATTACAAAAATAAAATAAGTTATAATATTAGGAGCCTCTGCGTGTCCGAAGCAAGCTTACAATTTCAATACCTCCACTGAACACAATACATCTAGTCATCGCAAGATACTCTGTATTTAAAAGAATAAAATAAGTTCTCCGTGAACAAAATTCGTTGTAAATTATAACTCTTTTAAATTTCACTGCAGGATGCACAAAAACTAGGAAATAGTATTCATTCCTTTTCTAAATTTTGAGCAACCTTCATTTCAAACTCTTTATCAATGAGTTGTTTAAAAACGTACAGTGTTTTTTTAATGTTTATCCTTAGTCTATTTAGTGAATTTGTAGATATACAATCTTTGTATGAATATGGCTGACCGATATATTAAAACATTTGTTTGACATGAAATAATCCAAAATCTTCGTACGGGTTTTGGTTTGAATCAATTGAGAATTACTGCAGTTATCGGTTTTAAAACCTCACATTACATTTTGCAAGCCCATCTCCTACATACACACGCACACACATGCATGGGTATGACTTGGTTTTCTCTATGGTTTCAAAACATTCCCTAATAATAGATAAATGAGTATTTAAACTGTCTTTGGTAATTAATATGGAAATAAAATACACATTTGCATATATTCATTAGCTAATAACAAATATATTTTATTATTATAGCAATAATATCTGAACACCATTGCATAAAATAGCATAAAAAATTTAAGTTACCATAAAACTGAGTATTGGCAATAATACGTGAATAATTTACTTTGTAAAACATTTTTTATATTATAATTTTGTGTTTATCATAGTTTATGTTCAATTATATTCTCTATTTAACCTTCGTCTCTATTAATTTTCAAAATATTCACAGGCATAGTATTTTAAAACATGGCAATTTGTGGTCGACCAAGTATAGTCGGCTCTGATTGCAATACATCTGTACTTATCTGAGATCTCTGGTTCTCCTTGTCCCCAGTTGGTATAGTCAAAACTATTCCCAGAACCGTCCCATACATAGTGCCCTTTTGAGCTCAAGTCATTTCCTGAAGTCCAAACTAATGTTCCTGAAAAATATGTTTTATTACACGCAAACTAAACACAAGCAAATAACGAAAAGTATCCTACAAGATGGAAAGTTTAGTTATGATCAGCTCATAGATTGAGTAACAGTATGCATTTACTTAAAACGCTCAGGTTAAGAAACAGGTACTGACAAGTACATTTATGAAAAAACATAACTAATAACAAAGTTGGGTTGGAAATATTGCAAGTGAGTTATCAAATATAATTTGAACGTAAGAATACTTCAACATTGTTTTATTAAATGCAGTTAAGTACAAACATATTATTTACTTGCACATGAAGATAATATACATTTTTCATCGAATACAAAGAATTTTTTAATTATAAAATAGCATTTAGACGTATGTATTTATTTTTTATACTCAATAGAAATATTTATTTTAACATGCAGAGTTAGACTATGTAGAGTAAATTACCGCCTATGTTGTTTATTAGTCGACGTTCCGACTGGACTACTGCAGCTTTTGTACAAGTAATATTTTTCCAAAAAAGTATCATTCATAATTTACTGTTCATTTACAGACATGATTGACTATAAACACTTTTCTCAATAGTACGAATAAATAAGGAAGTGATGACGATCCATCGTAAAGAAAAGATATCCTAACTTAAATAACAGTGAGTTATTCACTGATATAGACGTAGATTCATTTAAGCTTTCTTAGTGGAACATAACTTAAAATTAACGCTAGACGTATGTACCGTACGTATATAATCTTTTGTTATACTAAAACCGTTGTTACACTCAGAAGTTTACCGATTAGTTTGGATTAATAAAACATTTTAAAAGGCTAGAAGTACAACGCAGGGACTAAAAACCACTCTTTGTTTCTTTCCTTATCCAAAACAAAACCTAGGAACGTTCTGGCCTAAATAATGAATGGAACATGTTGAGAACTTAATTCCCCCATCACACTTAAATCTTTACGATTTCCCTCTCTCTTTTTTGATAAATATATATTAACTAATAATATTAATGAACCAGACAGTATCTCGCTCTTACTTCCATTATCGCTCAGTTTTAAATTAATAACTCAAAGTTTTTTTTCCATTAGGTATAAAATTAAAAAAAACTGTTTTCCTTCCGTTTTTATTTCGACCACAAATATTTTGTCATTATTGTTATACAATAACCTATGAATTAAGTGTTACCTTCTTGTTTGTATTAACGTTGTGTTTTGTAAGAATCTTGACCTTTAATATAGCCTAATAGTCTAGTGGTTTGTCTATTAAGGAGGGATTTCGATTTGTTTTAGTTGTTTAAATGTTTTTATTCCAGTGTTTCAACTTTCTCGAAAACCCTTATTCCAAATTACTTTATAATATATATATATATATATATATATATATATATATATAAAGAAAAAAAATCCAAATTTTGTCTCCACATATATTTCCGTAAATTGTATTATGAATAAAACACGACTATATATTAAAAAAAACATTAACACTCAAATTTGGGGTTGTTCCAAAAATATTGTGACGAGGTTGATACAAATTAAATTTTAAAGCTATATCAGTGAACTTCAAATTATTGGATAAGCTGTTAGCCTCTTCTTTTTAATTAATTAGATCCATCACTAAAGCAATCGCCTTATCAATGACTAATCACTATTTTATTTATATTATAAAAAAATTCTGAATGGCGTATTCTACATAAATATGCTACCGACCTGGGAATCTTGCAATTGACTTCCGCATTTCGGCCTGTTCTGATTCGTTCATAATGGAAGCAAGACGCATTCCCTCATTGTTGCATCACTCTATAGCGGTATACCAGGTTACCTATGAAAAAAAGGATAAAACTTGTTATATAATACGCCCCAGATAAAACTAGTTTAAATCTGTGTATAATATTCGTCTGAGATATATGGATACTACAGAAAGTTAAATATGAAGATACATGTTTTGGATATACTTAAAAACCCTAAGTGTTGAATTTATAAAGTTTTATATAATTGGCTTAAAATGCGGTGGTGTTTATCACATAAATAGCAAAATTCCGGCTAAATGTGTTCATAAGTGCTAATCTAGAAAACGACTAGACCAAATCGGCTATTCCTTCTTTTTAATATTCCTTGAAGTCCAAGGAAGATGTTGATAAAAAAAAATCGGAAAAGTTTCCTGGAATAATTTACAATTCAGAGAAATATAGATAATATTTATTTCATAATAAAAAAATAACTGTCACTAAAAAGGTGTTGTCACGTTTAAAGGGGCTTAAACATTTGTTAATATTAAATTTGAAAAGAATTTGATATACGAGGGCTTTTCCAAAAGGAATCAGACATTCTATCCTCCCGCTTAAACGAATGAAGCGCTGCCACTGATTACGAGCTCCTCCTAGGCCACCTGCATAGACTGATCATACTCCTCGGTGAGGCAGAGCCGAGCAGTACCGACAAATGCCGAATATTCATGAGTCGTTTTATATCCGAACATATCTGAAAAACATCGAACTTATATAAAACGTATACTACAATAATGTTTATTAAATTAATTATTAATATTGAACTTTCTTGATACCTCCAAAGACACTTGACAAAATGTGAGATGGTTCACAACGAATAAAGAGTTATAATTTCATCATATTTTGCATATAGGCTTAAAACGACGTTACATATATTTTTTTATTTCATTGGAAAGCTATTAAAATTAATAGAGCAAAGCAACACATTCATAAGCATAGCTGCAAAATATTTTAATATAAAGTCCTTAATTGATAGTACATAAATTAATAATTACGCTAAAAAAGCTGTAGTAAAGAGTTATCACAGTAGATGTGTTAAAAACTAGAAATTAAATGGATTAAAAAAGAAACTTGTGAGCATATGTTCAACAAAAACATAAATATGACAAAATCAATAACAACTACCAAACTTAAATACCTAACATAGCACGTAACATCGTTAATACATAACACATTTCCTAATATGATTATAGTAATGTAAATGACAATTTCAGTTTAAGATCATATACGAATATAAGTATGGTTTTATAAGTTTAAACACCACTTTTATGATTACGTACACACACACACACACACACACGCACGCACACACACACACACACACACACACACACACACACACACACACACACACATTATATAAATAATGAAAATGTTTTAGACCTATTGATCTCTAATGCTATGAATATTAAATACGTTGTAAAATCAATGTTTAATGAAATAAATGAAATTGTGCTGCATTCTGCAACATTCAGCTTCAAAATTTAATTGAAATATATTAATGCTGTACCACACTACTGAAAGGTGTTTAAAAAGACAGAAAAACATGAGCAGCGTTACTGCATTAAAGTTTGCCAAGAGCTTGGGGATTCGCAAGTGGAAATTCACAAAATTCAACAGGCTTTTGGGGAGTCTGCCGTGAGCACTATTCCAGTAAAAGAGTGGTACAATCGATTCAAAAATGGTCAAACGTAAGTGAATCGCGTTCAGGCAGGCCATCGAAAAGCTGGAATGAGAATGTTCTTGTACAATTGAGAAATTTAATCACCGAGGACCGTCGTCTTACAGTCCGAGAAATAGCAGAAGAAAGTAGAGTCAGCATTGGGTCAGTACATTCGATTTTAACAGAGGATTTGAAAATGACAAGATTGTCCGCAAAATTTGTTCCAAAATTGCTGAAAAGGGAGGAAAACAACTTCACCTTGAAATTCCACAAAACATGCTGGACAGTGCAAATAGTAACCCTGGCTTCCTGAACAGTGACCATCGGTAATTAATCCTGGATTTATGGATACTACCCGGAAACCAAGATGCAGTCATTGCAGAAGAAAATCACGACATCTCCAAGACCAAAAAAAGCACGGCAAGTTCGTAGCCCATTTTAGGTCATGTTGCCAGTCTTCTTTGACTCCATTGGAGTGGCCCATCATGAGTACGCACCACAAGGCCAAACCATCACAAAAGAATACTACATTGAGATTCTTCGTCATCTACGTCATGATGTGCGGCGCAAACGGCTGAATGGGTGGGTGACAAAAACTTGGAAGCTCCCTCACGACAATGCACCTGCCCACTCTGCAAATCTAATTCAGAGTGTTCTCGCTAAAAACACACATCTGGTTTTCCAAGCTCCGTACTCCCCCGGCTTGGCTTCCTGAGACTTCTGGCTATTTTCTTAGCTGAAAATGTCCCTGAAAGGGACTCGATTTCAAGAAAGAGAAGACATTAAAAACACACACACACAATATATATCAATAAAATGTTTTATAAGTGACAATAGCCGAATTTAATTTTCAACAAACATTGAATCATAAAAAGTACTTGCTCTGCCGGGACTAGAACCCGGACCTCTCACTTGCCGGGTGAATGTGCTACCATTACACCACAGAGCCCTTAGTTTTTAGGCTCCGTATATATATATATATATATATATATATATATATATATATATATATATATATATATATATATATGGAAAGGGTGGTGAAATAGAGAGGGTGGGAGGGGGTTAGCCTTTGCATACTTGTTTTCCAATTTTAATATCTCTTAAACGTTAGTCAGATTCGATTATGCTGTTGCTTTTAACTATTAATTAACTGAATAGCCGTCATTATTAATTAGTGAATAACCGTACACTAGCTTACTGTTAGCAACGCACTAGGGTAAAGTATTATATTAAATATTTTTGCCTATTAAGTTTACCTTATCTAGTAAATACTGTTATTTCACTTTTCCTAGTAAGAATTATTTTAATTCAATATGAAAATCAGCTTTCCACCAGCACGTCACCAAAGAAATTAATTAAATTTAAGATAACCGTTAATCCTTTTTACTCCTAATTTGTGAGTTTGTTTATACATTTCACTAAGTACAATTTTGGTAGCATCAATGGTTTAAGGCAATTTGACGAAAACAAGAAAGCACTACGATGTCTAAACTTAAACGTGCATTAATAAAGAATTTATTATCTCATATAAAAAATTTGTTACAATAATGTCAATAGTTAGTTTATATTACTATGAGAAATGTGTCTATTTGAAATCCAATTAACTTCAAGTGCAGGTTAATATTTGTGCAAGTCAATATTTATTTTGAAATTGTATGTTAATAGATTACGTTAGTATGGGTAAACTTGGCATTTATTTAAAATTCAAAATTTTTATCTAAAAAGGTGAGTGAGGTAAATAAAACATGCACTTGAATTAAGCATATTTAGTAGCTGCTTAAATATAGGTACTTTTGTTATTTTATTTAAGAAATTTTAATTTACTTTGGAATGTTTAAGTAAATAAGCTTACGATAAAGGGGAGACTAATATATTATCAAGACAAATTATGTTTTTCGACCTTTTTTACTTCTTATTTTAGCTACATAGAGCAATGCTCTAAAATATTGATTCATATCCTTGCAAGTCATAACTAGTGTATAACTTTCTACATCGCTTTTATAGGAGAAATTACTATTCCGTATTTGTTACTATAAGTGATAAGATCCTGATTTGTTCTATTTTTGTTCTTTTTTGTTAGTTTAACTCTCGCAATAAAATATGTTATCATAACAGAAATAACAGGTTCTATAACTATCTGTTTATTTCATTATATAGGTAGTGATTATTCTATAAGTAACGGAAGACTACATTCATGAATTTCTACTACTGCCCACATTCAAATTCTACTAAGTTTCACTTCATAAGGAGAGACTTTTACAAGTTCAGTAGCAGTGGAACAGTGTTGAGTTCAGAGTCTCCTTGAGGAAAAAGAACAAAGGTATCAACCACATACCTCCTCCAAATCATTGATACAAACTGTCAACAGTGATTTCAACGCACCTCGTCATTTCCAATTTTATACTTCTTTGTAATATTTTCTGGAATGGATGTATCTGTAACATAATATTTTAAACACTTATTTCATGAGGTCAACTTTTATTCAAGACAGGTACATTCTGATTAAACGGTGACCAATAAGAGAACGCTGCGGCTGTTGCATGTATCGGAACTCCAAAAAATATGAAAAGTTCTCATGAAGGAATTATAAGTGAACGGACAAACGGTTTGTTATCTAGCCATGAGCGTTTCCTTACTTCCCTACGAGGTAGTGATACGTGAAATATACAAATTCTAGAGGCTCAGATCAGATATACTTTGTACAGATAAAATTATCATAAAATAAACCTACGATAAGAGTAATAATATCCAATAACCTTTTCCTTGACCGACTCGATTCATGCCACCGTTCAATAATCCCTCAACTTTTGTAATTATCGAGAAGTGCATAAAAAACATATTATAAAGTATTGTACAGTAAACTCGTCAAAAATCGTCTACAGGTGGCCTCCGTTTAATCACAAAGTAACCAACATTTAAAATAGCGTACATTAAGTTTAATACTCTCACCTTTTTGAAAATATACAATGTTATTTGTAACTGATACTCTTCTGCTACAATTACTCATCCATTAAGTGTGTAACCAACTTAGTTTTTAGTTAAAACTACTGTTTTACACTTTTAGCATAAGAGGTACATTCAAAATTAGAACTGGCTAGAAATTTTTTTTTTCTTAACAGACAAATCTATATGTATACTGTAACAGTATACTAACTAATATTTTGAAGGAACAGAATTTTTCCGGACATTTACCATCGTTCAGTGAAACAAGAAATCAGTAACACTATGTTTCGAGATCTGCAATCTGATCTCTTCTTCAGGTAAATAACTAACCCAATACATAATTACAAAACTAGTTTAAAATAAACAAATCATAGCAAATTTTGTAGAGAATTCAAAATACCTGAATTTGACTGAATCTGACAAACTAGTAAGTTTTTACATTGAAAGTCTACTTACAAATGTACCAGTTCCAGAAACTTTGGGAATTATTCAATCACGTCCCAAAGAAGACCATACATTAAAGGATAGAACTAAACTTCCCGTGCCAGTAATTATGGAACTTTAGAGCTATGCACTCAATGCTATTATTTTTAGTTAGGGGGTAAAATTTACCGTCAAGGTGAGGGGAAGGCAATGGGTTCTCCACTGTCTCCTATTTTCGCCAATATATTTATGGAGGAATTTGAGCGAAAACTTTGGTTTCAGCTCAGTTCAAACCGCAGATTTTGTGGAGGTGTGTGAATTAAATAATCTTTTGAATCACATTAATAGTATTTCCCCTTCTATCCGCCTCACAATAGAAGTGGAAGTCAAAAACAAGCTTCCCTTTTTGGATATGTGTGTGTTTTAAGAGATAGATGTCTTTAAGACAACTGTTTTTCGAAAGGAAACACACACAGGAAAAAATTTAAATTATCAATCCAACCATTAAAAATCTGTTAAAGAAGGAATAGCCTACTCGTTGCTTGATATGACAAAGAGCTTTTGCTCAGATAAGGATGGATTGAAAGAGGAATTTAAGAAAGTTGAATCGGATCTCACAAGCAATTGATACCTTCAAATAGTAATTAATAAGCCAAACGAACCAGAAGAATCATTCCTGAGTCAGAAAAACAGAATTGTAATAAATTTGCGTTCATGTCAATCCCTAGTGGGCCGGAATTATCGGAAAAAATTAGAAGAGTAGGTAGAGAGTACAACATTAGAGCCGTGTTTAAAACACACAACACTCTTAGGCAATGTCTCGTAAAAACAAAACCAAAAGATGGCACACAGGATTACAAAAACTATGTTTATAGTATAAAATGTAGTTGCAATAGGGAATACATAGGCGAGACAAAAAGACCACTAAACGTAAGAATGAAATAGCACAAAGAAAACACAAGAAGGGTCTCACGGAAAAGTCAAAAATTGCACACCATTGTTGGTCCGAAGACGATCATGGAATGAAGCCAATATAATACATTGGGAACCTCATTTCTTCAAAAGGAAATTAATTGAGGCAACATACATTAAATTGGCAGATTAATTAATCAGTCGAGATTAGGCCGCTTTGGTTTTCAATTCTAAAATATTAACTAAAAAGAAAACCAAAAGTATCAAAAGGATCAGATATTTGTAATAAACCAATGCGAAGTCACAATATGGTTTTAAGAAGTTCATGTAGCATGAACCACTAATAACAAATATTGTTATAAACCACTTGTGTTCAGATTCTATACGTGTATTATTGTTATATAATTTTTGTTATTTAGCTGCTACTTTATTATTATCTCGTCCAGACTCTTTACGTGTTATCATTGTTGTTAACTTGCAATTATTGTTGTTCAGATTCCATGGATATCATTACACTCATATAAACCTTATTTTAACTCCCCATAATCCTTTATGTTATTACTGTTAATTTTCTCTGATTGTGTTTTGAATTGTTGTTTTGATTAATATTAAGTAGAAGCTTGGTTATGGATAGCTGCCACCTTTGTTATAAGTTATGTTGTACAAAATGGTTTACCGTTGAAATAAATAAATAAACAAAAGGGCCTATTCCTGTCCCTCTTCCTTTTTATTTCGGCCATCTTGTTTTTGTCTGCCGAGACGATTGTTATTGGCTAGTGCCCTCTGGTTAAACGTAGGTGGTTAGTAAACGAATGCAGACGTATTGTGACCTGTATTCTGTAGTTCAGTCTTAATGATTAGCGTTGTGTATAGTTTTTTATTAAGTGCATATTTTTAGAGTTAGTGAAGTTGACAAACAAACATGGTGGTTGTGACTTCTGACTTGGGCACGCCACAACGCTTTGATATGATTTGTTTATTTTAACCTAGTTTTGTAATTATGTATTAGGTTAGTTATTTACCTAAAGATGAAGAGATAGGATTGCAGATCTTGAAACGTAGTGTTACTGATTTCTTGTTTCACTGATCGATGGCAAATGTCCGGAAAAATCGTATTTCCTTCACAATCCTTCCGTTGTCAAAAATACCCTTCAAACACAGAACTAATATTTATAAAAAATATATTATTTTAAATAAGAAATATTAAACCATTTGAATGTATGGACTTGCTTTGAGCTACACACTCCTGGAACGGGTCGTCAGTGAATCCCGACTTGCAAGCGCAAGCGGCATGATGATTCATAACGTTGCAGACAGTGTTGTTGCCGCAGACGCCAATGCAAGGATCCACACACTCGTCATTACTGCAAGTGCTGTTTGATGAGCAGTCCGAGTCTCGTGTACACTTCATCTCTGGAATTTACATTAGTTAATAAGTAAGATGTAATTTATGACTCACACAAACATCGCATATGTTCGTATAGGTAAAAGTACAATTCCCCTAATTTATTTACTTGAAATAGTAATACAATAATTTAATATTAGTAGGCTACCAAAGTAAGTACACTGGGATATTTTTGCATTTGATCTCAACAGCTCCCTCAAACACTACGGGTAAAAAATTCTACGAACTCTTTATATTATATCACTATTTTGGAATTAATATGAATAGAATGTGAAAGAAAAATTGCAGGGATTTTGTAGACAAGTCAAAATCCCTAAAGTTACATTTTATATTTTATTACATTTTATTACATTCCAACGGCAAACAAGCCAAAGTACAAGTGGGTAGTATACATATAAATATTTAAATATCAACTGAAAGAAAGAAACAATAACAGTGATAACAATCTAACAAAAACAACAACATAAATTATTAAATATAACAAGTTAAGTAACAAGTATAAGTTTAAGTTGACTAAAACTGCCAAACTAGTAAGTTTTGACGTTTTCTTATTTACAAATGTACCACTTCCAAAAAGTCTCAAAATCATTGAATCACGTCTCAAAGAAGACCAAACATTAAAGGAAAGAACTAAACTTCCCGTGCGAGTAATTATGACACTGTTAGAACTATGCACACAATGCAATTATTTTGAGTTAGAGGGTCAAATTTACCGTCAAGATGAGTGGATGGCAATGGGTAAATTTGGCCCCCTATTTCCACCAGTATCTTTATGGAAGAATTTAAGCTTTAGCTCAGTTCAAACCAAAGATTTGGAGGAGGTATGTGGATGATACATTTGTTCATTTTTCTTATGGAGACACTGAATTGAATGAGTTTTTGAATAACATAATTAGTATTTCTCCTTCCATTCGCCTCCCAATGGAAGTAGAAGTCCAAATCCAGCTTCATTTTTTGGATGTGTTTGTATTAAGAGATAGGAATGTCCTTAAGACTCTTATTTTTCGAAAAAAAACACACCCAGGAAAATATTTAAATTATCAATCAAACTATTAAACATGTGTCAAACAAGGAGTAACCTACTCGTTGTTTGATAGAGCAAAGAGCTTTATGCTCAGATATAGATAAAATCAAATTAAATTAATTAAAAACATCTTTATTTCAATTATGATACAAAAATGTATAAATCTTAGGAGCACAATTTTACATTTATAATATAAAATTCATTTGTAATTAAAAAAAAACATAAATTGTTTAAAAAATTAATAGTTATATGTAGACTACTCTAGTGTTTGTGGAAATATTTCCTCACATAGGTGCATAGCACCTGTGCGTGAGAGAATGAGTCCCATTCATTCAAAAATAAGTTCTTTAGGGAAATATAATGTTTAAAAAAATGTTGTTTACTGTTAAAAAAATATAGAAAAATATTATTTAATAATACAAAAAAATGTGTATTTAATCATTATAAATACAGATAACGCTTATAGTGGTATAGAAGTAAAAACAATATGAGGTTTTAAAAGAGACACAAACATGCTTATCAGTGGATGTCGGTAATCAAAAGAAAAATAAACGACGAACTGACAGATGATAAAAAATAAAACCGACAGACAGACTCCTCAGTCGAGATAGTGCTTGAGGCCTCCGTCCCTTCCCTTCAGTTATCCTACCCCAAACTAATCTTACACCGCACCACTACCTATAAAGCTGGCTACCTACACTACACGCTCACACACATACACTCATACACATACACACACACACACGCACACACAAAACAGCTATATACCACGCGCTCACAAATATAAACACACGCTCCCTTCCTGTAATCCAGTTTTGGTCGTTAAACTCTGTAATCATGTGTTATGATCTTTTCCATATAATCACGACTCAAACTTTTTAACCAATTTTTTACTTTTATTCTATAAGTTTATAATGTATGTGAAAACATATCCTTGATAAATTCTCATAAATTTCTATAAATAATGAGATAAACGTAAAATATTTTGAAAAGGTTCTATTTAGCCTGGGTTTAAATATGGAGGATGTAAAACTTTTTGTTGCGTAATGGTGAGTCGGAAATTCAAATATACTTCTGTAATGTTTGAAAATTTATATAACAACTACTCATTCATTTCGGTGAACAGCGCCTCTGATGCGTAGTGCCTATTTTTCTCAGTACTGCTTTAAGTATTGCTTGCTGAGTTACAAACAGTGGATTTAAAATACTTCTATAACTAGCACCCCACATTATGATCCCCCCCCCTCTAAAAACGATTGAACATATGGGAAATAAGCTACTCTTATTTCTTCCAAAGTTAAAAATTCATGCAGTTGACTAAAAGCATAAATGAGTTTTCTAAGTCTAGCGTTAACATAGAGAACATGTGCAATTCTTTCTCTTGTCCAATATAACCTCTAAATATTTATAATAATTGTCAACCCTTTCTAAAGATCCGCAATTACAAATCAGACTTGTGGGATCACCACACGTGTGTAGTTTAATTAAGTTAATAAGGGTGTCACTGCTATCTCTCAGGGCAATAGACATAAATTTATAGTTAGATATATTTAAGGAAAGCAAATTTTGATCAAACCATTTTTTTATTAAATATGGGTCACTATGCGCTTTTTTGGAAAACTTCTTCACAATTGGTCCCAAAATAATAATAATAATAATCTCATATTGCATTATTTTTTTACAATTTTTACACCGTATCGCAATCGTCAATAGTTTGTCAATTTACACGATATTATCTACACATTCACCTCATACTCACAATTCATACATCATTCAAGACAAAATCGCACTGACCTCAGATCCAGCACTCTCAAATAGCCCAGCGGCTTATCACGAATTCATCAACAGAGTAGAAAGCCTTGGTTACCAATAGGAGTTTGAGACGCGTTTTAAATTGATTTTGATTATTGGAAATTTTGATTTCTTCAGGGAGCCTGTTGATTAATCTGACACCAACTTCTTACGGTAGATGTTGCGCTAATGTCAATCTGCGTTGATGATTTCGAAAGTTGTCCCTGCCTCTAGTTTCATATTGATGAACGTCACTGCCACGAATCAAAGTGCACCTTGATCTGCAGTACATGATCACCTCAAAAATATAGAGAGAGGGCAAAGTCAGCAATCTCAACTCCCTGAAAGATTCCCTACACCACTCTCTGTAATTCAAATTTTCAATGATTCTGACAGCTCTTTTCTGGAGTCTAAAGATGCGCTCCATTTTGTTTTTTGCAAACTTCCCCAAAGTCTTATTCCATACGCAAAATGAGGATGGATTAGGCCATAGTAGGCCATTCTTAAAACATCTGAGGAACAAAATTTTGCTAGATTGCGCAGAGCATAAATATCTGAAGTAACTCTAGCAAAGACCCTGTCAACATGATCGCTCCAGGTCAGTCCTTCGTCCAGAATCATTCCCAAAAACTTTGTGGAATTATTTTCTTCGAGAAGGTTGTCGTCCATAAATACGGCCGGACGCACGACTCGATCATGCTGACGAAGGCCAAAATTTACTACAATTGTTTTTGACTGATTTGTTTTTAGATTCATTTCAGTGAAATACTGAATGCATGTATTCAGTTCCATAAAAGAGGTGATTTCCAATTCTTGTATTGATTTACTTTTAAAACAAAGAGTCGTGTCATCGGCATATTGAACCAGTTTTCCACGCTGGATAACTGAATTCAATCCGCCGACATAAATCAAAAACAGGAGAGGCCCAAGGATAGAACCCTGAGGAACACCGTGGGCTATTTTAATTTGGTTTGAAATGACGTTCGAAATCTCCACGCACTGATGTCGATCCTTAAGGTAAGAACCGATCCATAAATGCGGGAGACTTTGAATGCCACATTTCTCCAACTGGTGCCTCATTGTCTCTCACTGTTCCACGCAGTCAAAGGCTTTGGACAGATCGAGAAATATGCTAAGCACATGTTCTCGCCTATCCAGACCATCGACAAAATTTTCCAAAAGATTGTTCACAGCGTCAATGTGGATCTGTTTTTTCTAAATCAAAATTGCTCTGGATTCAGAATTTAGAATTTTTCCAGAAAGCTTTCAAGCCTTTCGTAGAAATGTTTTTCAAAACTTTTGCTGAAAACTGGAATAATTGAGATTGGACGATAATTGCTTGTGAGAAATTGATCGTCCTTTTTGCAAATTGGGGTGATCTTGGCCGTCTTTAAAAGAGATGGAAAACTTCCAGTCTCCCATGAAAAATTTATCAATTTTGTTAGAGGACTCAAAATATGCTTGAAGCAGCGTTAGAGTAGCCACACTGATATCCCATTGGCGTCACTGGTCTTTTTTGATTTTAGTCTCTGTATGACACGTGCTACCTCCTCCTCACCCACAGGAGCCAAAGCCATGGACGCAACAGGAACCCCAGTCTCTCCTCCGTGAGACTGAGGATTCTTAAATGACGACTTCGTAAAATGAACGGTTGAAAAGTATTTATTAAACTCATTTGCCACTTTTAATTTATCTTCAACAATTTCATTATTAATTTGGATTGCAATAGATTTGGAACACTTGTTTGATCTTCCATCTCGAGAAAAGTTATTAATTATTTTCCAAGCCGTTTTGGAAAAGTTTTCACAGGTACCCAAGGCTCTATTGATGTTATAGGCTTTTGCAGCTCTTGTAACCTTCTTATAGATTCTCCGATATCTTCTCAAAAACATTTTGAAATCATTATTTTGAGTATTAGTGAAAATTTTATAGAAGAATTGGAGCCTTTCTCGAGATACAAGAATTCCTTTAGTTATCCATGAACCTTGCAGCTTTTTACTGTTTTTTGTTTTCCTGAGCGGGCATTCAGCATCCAGATAGTGACTGAAGGTATTACTAAATGACTGATACATGTCGTCGACATTTCCACAGCCGCTCAAAAACGTCCAAGACTCAGTTTTTAAACATCTATTCAGGTGGAAAATGTTTTGGGAAGTAAGTGCCCTAGTAATTTTGAATTTTGGATTTTGATTTTTCTAGTTTGCATCCATGAATCAAGACCTCCTGCGCAAAATGATCAGAGATTGCAGAGCTCAATACAGAAACTGTTGTGTTAGGAATGTTGGTGATCATATTGTCAATGGCCGTACGCGTCGTGGCTGTCACTCGTGTTGGCAAATTCACGGACCAATTTAGATTGAAGGAATTTAGAAGATCGCGAAGCCGCTGGGTGAGGGGGTCGGTGTGATCCAAAACATTAATGTTGAAATCGCCAATTATTACAAACTTCGTTGATTTAGAGGAAAGACCAATCAGAAGGTGTTCCAAGCTCTCGAAAAAAGAATCTCTAGAGCCATTGGGGGATCTGTACAACCCAATGATTGTTATTCTTTCCGAAGAGTTGGACATGTTTGTGATGCCTTCAGCTTCGAAATTCATGACCGAACTGTTTTTAATCTTGAAATTTTCTAATTTTGAGGAATTTTTCATAAAAATCGCCACACCACCCCCTTTAATAGCTGGTTCGAAAAAAATGTTTAACCAATTCAAAATTTTGAATCTTAGAAAGATGTATTGAATCGGATTTGAAACCGTGTTCTATAAACACGTCGGGTTTAAGCTCTTCACACATGATCTCTAGCTCTTCAACCTTGTTGGTTGCTATTTGGGCGTTTTGGTGAATCAATTTTATTGTTTCAGCTGTCAATTTTAAATTTTGAATTTTGTTGTGTTTTGGAGCTGGTTCTGAAGTCATCCCTAGGTCGGCTTCACACATGTCTGACCAGAACAGTTTTTTGACATTGGACAGTCTATGTCTGCTGTAGTTGATACTCTGGCTGCCTCCGCATACGAGACAAGCTGGAACCTTGGAGACCGTTGAGAGACAGCAGCCGGCTCCGCGGGGGTAGCAGAAAGTGGCGGCATGAAGGCTGGAGGGACGGCGGTCACTAAGAGTGGCTTCTCGGGTTCCGGAGGGTCAGGTCTCAGCAGAGCGAGGCTCTCCACAATCATTCCAGCCAGTATCCGCTTTCCCCGCATTGAGAGGTGCATACCGTGTCTTGTGAAATGCCTGCGACCGATCCTATTAAAGTTTAAGACCTTTATGTTGTGTCGAATTGCGAGCTCTTCAATGTAGGCAATTACAAGCAAGGTCTCATCGTGGATGGAGTGGTCCGGCTCCAGATCGTGTCGACGCGGAAGGGTGACAAAAAACGATGTCAGTGTTGATTGGTCTGGAAGTGATGTAAGTCTCCAGGCTACTGTAAATATTGTTCTGATTTCCCACCGCCAGGTCGTTTGTGCCAGCCATCAGCAGCTCGCAGTGGGTTTTGGACTCAGTTGACTTCTGCCTCGAACCCAGGACATCAAGCAGCCCGACACCAGGCAAGCACACACCGCCAACTGAGATCGTAGGGCTAGTTAAGCTTTGTACAAGGCCCGCGATGTGACGAGCGTTGCTGTCACCTCTGATAATAATATTTTTGAAGTGGGCATTTTGGGGACATTGTTGGTTTTTAGGGAACTTCGTTTTTTTCTTACTTACTTTGGGAAAACTATTTTCTTTAGGTTTACGGGTAGTCGGTGTTTTGGGATTAACCGACAGAATCTGGAACATATTTTTTTTTAATACTGGAGATGAGTTTTTTTTATTTTTAACTTCGGTCCATGGCTGACCAGAGTTCAAACTCGCGCTCTCACACGTATTTTGCTGCTTCAAACACTGATTTTCAGCCTCCAGAACCTCTATTGTTGTTTTTAAGCATCGAAGAAGCTCAGTGTTTTCCGCACACAACTTACACACAGAAAATTGTTCCCGCAGGTCACACCGCACACCAGAGTCTACAGTAGCGGGCGCGGGGTCCCCTGGTGGGCTGGGGTTAGGCTCGCACTGAACGCCACAGTCCACTGTCGCGGATGCGCGGGCGATCTGGTTGACGCGGGATGTGTTCACTGGGAAAACTTGTCCGACTCGATGGTATGGTCCAGCAGCTTCTGAAACTCGTTTTCCAAACGCTTGATCTCTTGTTTGAGTCTAGAGATCCTCGCTGATGGGTCCTCAGGCGTTTTAAAATTATAAATTGCAGTGGTGGACTGAGACAGGTCTACACCGGGTGTCGAGCAGACTGGCGGTGCAGCGAGAGCAGAAGTTGTAGTGGGTGTAGACATCGTAGGGAGTGCAGGCGGAGTAGTGTGAGCAGGGGTTGTGGCGAGTGCAGGTGGTGTAGCGAGTGCAGCGCCAGTCGCAGACACAGTTTTGGTCAGGGGTGATAAGAGCGAACGCATTGTCACAGAGTGTTCGCCACTGTGCTTCTGTTTTTGCACGCAACCACTCTTGTCAGACTTGCATCTGTTTTAATAGACGCTCCACAATTCTTCCCCAGACAACGCAAGACACCTCACCATTTTTCAAAAAAATAGAGCAGTCTGCAAAAAGTGAAAGCTTCCCAGAAATTCTAATTTTACAAATACTATTTATATAGATTAAGAACAGAATAGGTCCTTAAATGCTACCCTGGATTACTCCATAGTTTACAGATGTCAGAGTACTATTGATTCCATTAATTGTGGTTATTTGTCTACAATTATCGAGATACCTATCGCAACAATGCAATGAATGATTTTTTATTCCAACTTATTTTAATTTTAGGAGTAATTTGTATCCATTAACTGAATCACATGATTTGTCTAAATCAAGGAACGCCAATAAACATTTTTTGTTAGATGTCATTGCTTCAGACTCTTAGAGATATTAAAAACAACATCCTGCGATTTCCTTAGACTTTCTAAACCCGAATTGACAGTCTGTTAATATATCATTCTCTTCTAAATAAGAGACTAATTGATCTTTAACTACCTTCTCCAAAAACTTTGGAAAATACTCTTAACAGGCTAATCGGTCTATAGTTTGACATCACGGTAACGTCATCTGCTTTAAGGAATGGAGTGACTTTGGCGATTTTGAAAACATCTAGAAATTATTACGTATACTTAAATTAAATATGTGAAGGAGCGGAATGCAGAGGAATTGATAATTATCAATCAAGAGGGACGCGGATATACAATCATACACCGGAGCTGAGCCACCACGCATGCTAGTAACATAGTGATAGTGTGAATTGTGAATTCCGTTTTAACCGTATAGTCATTGTCATCAACGGACAGGTGGACCTAATAAAATAATTAAAAAATAATAAAACCTACTTGCGCAAAATAATTATTAAATTCCTCAAACACCTGTCGACACTGCAGTTTCACGTCAGATTCCGAGTTCATGGTTTTATCACCTGTAAAATTGTATAATGGTGAAACTGTTGTTTTATTCACTCTCCCAGATAATTCATTCATTATTTGCCAAAACATTTCGGATTATTCTTACTATTGATAATTTTTTATCTGTAATAGTTAAAGTTTGCTGATTTAATTTGCGAATTAAATCTATTTCTTAATTTTATGTATTCTCTTAGATTCACATGTAATGGCTGTTTTATGAGGGGTTTGCATATTTTATCTCTTTTCCTAATGCCTCTTACCAACTCTTCCGAAATCCATGGTTTATTGTTTTTAAACCTATGCTTCTCATTTGTAAAAAATCCTCTTCGAATTTTCATTAAAAATGTTTAAAATTTGTAAGAATAAGTTGAACATTGACCTCGTTGATATTTGTGACACAGATCCAGGCGCAGTACCCTAAGTAATTACTAAGTAACCTTTTGTCAATAATAATAGTTTCACTAGGAGTCTTGTGATTTTGTTTTGGCATTTAAATACTCAGGGTAGTACAATAGTGGTCAGTAATACTAGTCTCGATCACCGCTGTGTGTAATCTGTCAAAATTATCGTGTTTAATAAAAATATGGTCAAGACAAGTCTGACTGGCTCCTGCCTCTCTAGTTGGATTGTATATGCCACACATAAAACCACATTCATACAGTATGACTAAGTATCTTTCGGTCTTGTTGTCAGGTATCAAAATGTTAGCGTTTATGTCACCAATAAGTATATAAGTTTTGGATTTGGTTAGGTGTGAGTAGTGTTCACTCAGTGCGGCAGTAAAGTCGTCTAGATCGTTATCGTGAGTTCTGTACACCACCAGTAGGTTGCACTGTTTGTTACTATAAGTAAAGTCGCACTGCAGGCCATGCACACCACTCAGCTCCGCCTCTTGCCACACTCACACCACAGACACATTCTCTCACATACACTAACACACCACCATTCCGATTGGCACCTCTTACGGTTTTGTAACCGGTACGGTTTGGCACCACTTATATCCATCAATTTCAATCCCCACCCCATTTTCATCAAGCCATGTTTTCCACTTAAAACAATATTATACCCCAAAAAACTGTAATGGCTTCTAAACAAACTAAGAAGCTGTCTAAGTTTTTATCATAGCTTCTTTATTATTGCAAAATTACATGCAATATATTAAACTCCCGATATGAAATGCGTAAAACGAGTTATGACTAAGTATGTTATTTATAGAAACACTGCTAATTCTTCTATAACCATCAATTACATTATGATTTTTCATTCGTGAGTGGGAATATCCCGAACCCACTCAAGTAAATGAAAAGGTAAAAAATAATAATAATAATAACATTTGGATGAATGCGCTATTTGAGCTACCACCTCGCGTAATGACGTCCCTTAAATTAGTATAGTACTCATTCTCACATTCTGATACACAAAGGTGATACTATTATAAACTATTTCTTTATAAATATCATTATCTTTGGAACATATTCCCCTACTATGTACAAATAGCATGATTAAAACTCTGTGCATAATTAGTGCCTACAAAAATACATAACTATTAAAAATTCAACCGCAAAACATTTAACAAAGAGATCTAAGATATCTTGAAGTAAAAACCTACAAATTATTAAGCGGAATTAAAGTGTCCATACTGTGAATAGATTATAACATAAAATTTGTAATACTAATGAAAACAATTATTTCTGGCTTTAAAAGACGTTATGCATACATAAACATACACACAGAAAATGTACCATATAAAAGACTATTTCGATTCGAGGATTCAAATATAGCTCTTATTATGAAATAAACAAAAGCAAAAAAATAAAATAAAAACCACCTCAAACATTATATATTGATAATACGAGTATATAAACTATTTTTTTCCTATTTAATAAGATCACTGTGCATGTATTTAGTACGCTTAGTGAAATAATATACAACTCGTGTACGCAGAAGTCAAAACAATGATTAGATCATAATAAATTTACAAGAGAGGAGATCTGTAACTACAAGCTAAAACAAAATCATCTTTTGGTAAATGTGTTTATGATCTGAAGTTAAAATACTGAAATACATCAAGTCAGAAAATATAAGGACTTCAGTTATTTTCTAAACAAAAACGGCTCCGTACCATGAATGTTTTAAATTAAATATAAAATTAAAGGTAGTATGCTGCAAGCATAAAGAGATCATTTTAATTTGCTTAGCATTATAGAGTATTATTCAAGGATAAAAACAATATAGCACATTCATAAGGTAACTATAAAGTATTAATGAAATAATCATTTTAAACCGCTAGGAACATAACTTTAGAGATTGTTCTAAATAAAAATGATGGATTAAAATAGGAATTTAAGAAATTTGAATCGAATCTTAGACTCAATTAGTAATAAATAAGTGCAAACGAACCAGAATAATCATTCCTGAGTCAGAAAGTGTAGTGATACATTTGCGTTTATGTGCCGTGATTATCTGAACAGTTAGAAGAGTAGGTAGAAAGTACAACATTAGAACCGCGTTTAAAACACACAATAGTCTTTGACAAATTCGTAAAAACAAAAACAAAAAATTGGCACATGGAATTTCAAAACTTGTGTTTTCAGTAAAAAATTAGTTGTAATAGGGAATACATAGACAAGACAAAAAGACCAATAAACGTAAGGATAAAAGAACACAAAGAAAACACAATAAATGGTCTAACAGACAAGGAAAGAATTGCACACCATTGTTGGTCCGAACACCATCATATGAATATGGGATGAAGCCAACATGATATATCGGGTACCTCATGTCTTTAAAAAGAAGTTCATCGATGCTACATATTTTAAATTGGCAGACCAACCAATCAGTCAACTATAAGTCTAGAGAAGGACACTGTTGTTGCTAATTGTGAAAAATGAACTAAAAATAAACCGAAAGTATTAAACAGATTAGATATTTGTAATAAAGCAATGTGGACTTACAGTACCGTTTTATGAAATTCGTCTAGTATAATAAATAAATATAAAAGGCCGTGTTTCTACCGTACCGATTGCCATTTGCTATTGGCCTCTCGTCAGTCGTAGGTGGTTGGTAGGCGAATGCAGACCTGAAGTAACCTGTATTTTGTAGTTTCGTTTTAATTATTAGTGCTATGTTTAGATTTTTTTAAGTGCAATGTTTTATAGTTAGTGAAGTTGACAAACAACATAGTGTTTATGATTCCTGACTTACGCGTGTCACAACGCTGTGGTATAATTTGTTTTTTT
>NW_025778216.1:0-74968 GCF_021130785.1 Homalodisca vitripennis
GAACTATATTTTCCACGCAGATGCAGTAACTCCAATATCAGTATTTTTTTGTTCCATTGTCAATTTCTCCTCTTTTCAAGAAAAAAAAAAAAAAAAATATATATACACACAGATTTGAGAACCTTAATTTTGTCAAATAACAGCTAATTTTAGGTTTGATAACAGTCTTTAAATGTAAAGTAAAGATTACACTACATTGTCTCTTATATCTACACTACTAGCAGTTTACCCACTCATTTGCACCTAATTTGGGTAGGCATCGCACGTGTATGACTACTGCTGGTTCTAGTGAATTGTATCTCCGACGCCAATTATTTTTTGTTGCCACGGATGAAGAAAATACGTCAAAGTGTTTTATATTTATGGCCATTCTAATTTACTTGAAATCTGTCAATAGAATTTGAAGTCATGTTTGTCTGAAGATATCCAAAAAGTTCGGTGACGAAGAAGTTTCAGTCTGGAAATCTCTGATATTTAAATGATTTAATAGTTAATTCTGAGCTTCTTCGGATCTCTTCAGAGAAATATTACTTCAAAACTCTCGGAGTCAAGTCTGTAGCAGCGCCAGATTTCAAGTACTGAACTTAAAGGACGATGAACTGGAAACAAAGTGAACATTCACATTAAATTTTTTTGCGTTAATATTATGGGATTAGGAGTCAGAGCTGTGGATCAACTCTCCTTCGAGAAACACTGTATAGTAACCGGATAAAATATTGGATCCCAATTGTTAAATACGTGAATGGATTTAGAAAATGGAGATGGAACAGATGGTATAGTACGAGTACAGCAGGCATCAGGATATGATCAGCATTAATGTCGAGTATGTCTGGTAAATGAGCCCTGGCCCAGCTAATTACCCTGACTACGTGTGTCTGGCAACATACCAGTCTCGTCAAATGCCAAAATAAGCCAGACAATGCATCATCTCCATAAACACTCGTTAATTAGGGTACCCTTTTTGACGTAACCAGCTAACAACACAGTTAATATAGAGTCTCATAATACGTCTTTACAAATAAAGAGCGTTACTTAGGCTTGTTACATAACTTACTCCACTGTGAATAGAAAGCCCACCAATTGAAATATGTGAAGAGTATGTGTTCTAATGACAAGGAGAGCTTGTCGAATAATTGCCAATCAGCCAGTCTGTAGTAACTGTGCAGTACCTATGCTATAATAGTATACAATGTTTTGTATACCCTAAAACACGAAGACAGATAATCCGGAATGCATTTACCCAAATTTCCGGTTTATCTAAAGTAAATTCGAATTTTTCTTAATCCAGTCGTTATTGATTTAAATCCGTTTAAAAAATCAAAGCTACTCAAATAAATAATAATGTTTTGAATGGATGTATAAAGCTTAAAAGTTGTATTGCAATTTAGTAATAAATTACTACTGCCAGAAATATTTTATTTTTTAAAACGTTCCTAGACTTCCCGGTATGTATGCTATTCTACACGTATGTGTAATATACGTTGCTGATCCTTGGTTTTCTTATATCTAAACCAACCGGAATAAAGTTTAATTGAGGTCTCTCTTATCCAAAATTTCAACTATCCGAAATAGACTTGGTTCCATCTACTACGTATAATAATAGTGTCGCTAAAGTACGATCATCAGATTTCACATGATCAATAATGTTTAATAATTTTAATTCCATATTCACTATCAGGCTACTGAGATTAATAATCTTACTGAACCCTTCACTTCCCAATACGTGGTATTTGGACAAAATCTTTCAGCACTTATTTATAAATTATTTATTCATTGCAGGATTTATTAGTTCTTACTAAACATTAAATATTGTTTTGAATACATTACTTAATACGCAGTATCTGTACTCATAGTATCTAATTTTTTACAGTAAATTAACTCGTAACAGTGTAGCGCAGTCAAATAGACGCAGATGTACGGGCAGTATTTACTCAGAGTACTCATTATTTCTAACTTTCCATTCTTTTGTCAGTATCATTTTCACTACAGTCTTGTATTTCCGAAATAAGAAATACAATTAAATTCCACCCTTAGCGGCTACAGAGCGAACAAGCGTGATGTGACGTTACGTGACGCAAAACAAAAGTTTTTTCCAAAACAATAATAAATAATAATAATAATACATTCTTTATTGCATTTGTTCCAATTTTACAATTGTGTTGTGTTTTACAAGCGTCATATTCTTCCTAGCCATTCATACACATTGAATCTCACTCAAACATATATACATCTCTCAACAATCATACAAACAATCACACTCTCAACACCAGAATATTGGGTAGGGGGTTACTAATTGTCCCAGCGGTATTGAAAAAACTCCTCAATCGTGTAAAAAGGCACTAGACACCAAAAGATGCTTTAAACGAGTCTTGAAAAAGATTCAGGTTTTGATTTTTGATGCATTCAGGAAGGCAATTGATTACTTTGACACCAACTTGAGATGGCAGCCGTTCAAAGGCTGTACTTCTGTGTTGTTGAATTATGTAGTTGTCCCTACCTCTAGTATCATATGAGTGAACATCCCTGCCTTGAGTCAAAGTGCACCTTGACCTGCAGTACAGAGCGACCTCCAAGATATAGAGGGAGGGTAAAGTCAATAATATAAGCTCCCTAAATGCTTTTCTACACGACTCTCTTGTTTTCAATTTCAAGATGGTTCTGACACCTCTTTTTCTGAAGTCTAAATACCCTTTCCAGCTTGTATTTAGAGCAGCTACCCCAAAGTCTGATTCGGTACTCCAAGTGAGTATGGACCAACCCAAAATAGGCGGTTCTTAAGAGTTCAAGGGAGCAGAATTGTGCTAGGTTACGCAAAGCATAAATGCCTGAGTTAACTCTAGAGCAAACGCTGTCAATGTGTCCGTTCCAAGTCAACTCCTTGTCAAGATGTATTCCAAGGAACTTTGTAGAAGATGTTTCTTCAACGAGTTCGTCATCCACCATCACAGTGATTTTGTTTTGTTCATTGCGCTGCTGAAAACAAAATTTTGATGAAATTTGACTTTGAATTGTTTGCTTGCAAGTTCATTTCATTGAAATGTTGAATGCAAAGATTTAGATCAAGAAATGATTTTGAGTTCTAATTAAGCAGCTGATTTTGCCTTTACACAAATAGTCGTGTCATCAGCGTACTGAATCACTTTACTATGCTGGTTAGATTGATTTCAGTCCGTTGACATAGAGGTTAAAAAAGAACTGGGCCAAGAATTGATCCCTGGGGAACACCTTGGGTTACTTGTGTTTTGCCTGACAGGACATTCTCGATCTGTACACACTGGACCCTGTCACTGAGATAAGACAAGATCCATTTGTGCGGTAAACCTCGAATGCCGCATTCCTCTAACTGGTGCAGCAGTGTCGCATGGTTCACGTAGTCAAAGGCTTTGGAGAGGTCAAGAAATATGCTGAGCACATGTTCTCTTCTCTCCAACCCATCGACAATGAGTTCAATAAGGTTTGTGACTGTATCGACTGTTGATCTGTTTTTTTCTGAATCCATATTGTTCTAGATCGAGAATTTCAAATCTTGAAAGGAAGGTTTCCAGTCGTGCCAAAAATATTTTTTCAAAGACTTTACTGATGGCAGGCAAAAAAGAAATTGGATAATAACTGCTAGTCACGCAAGGATCGTCCTTTTTGAAAATCGGAGTGATTTTCGCAATTTTTAATTTGTCTGGAAAGGTGCCTGTTTCAAATGAAAAATTGATCAGTTTGGTCAATGGTGCCAACAATTGCTTGGAGCATTGTTTAACTAACCATGACGATACCCCATGGATGTCACAGGACTTTTTCGCCTTGAGACTCCGCAAGACGCGAGCCACCTCCCCCCCACTCACAGGGGCCAAAGCCATGGACGTCATCGGCCGCCGGGAAACTCTTACGCGGGGGAGAGGTCCCTCGGTGCCTCCGCCCATCACAGTCATCGAACCGTAATAATGACTGAATAATCAAGCAACAAACATACATCCATAGCCCGCCACAAGAAGTACTCCCATAACAAATATTCTTATATCCTTAACAGAGAAGTATACGCTTCGAGATGCTATTTAATAGACTTTCAGAAATATATTCATTACATTGCCACAACGTTCAATTTATTATCTGATAATGTTGAAAAAAAACGTATTATTAGGTTTATCAAAGTAGAATGGTTTATAACTTACTCTGGTCAGAATATCTTGCTCTAAAATCAAAACATGAACCAATTTAATAATAGTATTTACATTTTGTTAAAATAGATTGTATCAATATTAGATTGTTTAAGTTCGTGTTCTATTACACACACATCAATATGAGTTTTCATCTCCAAAATTCCTGTTAAGAAGACTGGTTTTAATATTTTTTTTTTTTTATAAATTAAAGGATAAAAACGTTATGAAGAAAACCATTTCACAAATCCTTCTCTCGACAAAGGTAACAATGTTACTGTCCAACAAATGGAGGGTTGCCAACTATTCAACGTACTTATTTTCCTTTTTGTTGCTTTTTCGTTTATTTTTGTAATTATAGACGTATTATTATAAATATTTTATTGATGATCCGTAGTTTTTATTGTATTATACGTGAAAATAAACAATACACAAAATGTGCATTAATATATTTCAATTAAAATTGAGTGAGTGTTAAAAACCACAAAATTAGGGATCGAAGACTCATACTGTACAAAT
This sequence comes from Homalodisca vitripennis, assembly GCF_021130785.1. Lineage (NCBI taxonomy): Eukaryota > Metazoa > Arthropoda > Insecta > Hemiptera > Cicadellidae > Homalodisca > Homalodisca vitripennis. Next base: position 4,668 of record NW_025778216.1, read on the forward strand.
ATTTGTCTTTGGGTGGGGGCAGAGGTTTATTTAATGAACACCCGCCATATACAGCACGAGGCTATAACGTGTAATAACAACCCCATCTAGTGTCGGCCTGGGGCGGTAGATACTGCTTTATCAACACTTGTCATACAGGATTACCGGAGTAGTGTTGTTGTGTTCATAACCGTGTAACATTGAATAGACTCTACAAATGTCACTGCAAAATATTGACTATCACGTTCTTGTTTTCCATAGAACATCAGTTCACAATATAAGTAAATTATTACTATTGAATTAGCAATACAAATCGAATAAATAATACCTAGCAACCTAATTTTCATCTCTTTTGCTTTATTACTTCACAATTTCAATCATAAGAACTTCTAAAATCAATAAAGCCATACGTTCAAAAGTATGAACGGAATAAATTATAAATGGTTTTTTTACCACACTCACGTTTCTTATATTTTATGAGAGTTAAATTTTTTGGTGTATTTAGTAGGTTTTTAGTAGTTGGAGTGCTACTCTTCAGATCATGGTAAATTTATCAACTAGTAATTTAGGTCATGACTAATAAACTCAAATTAATTTAAACAAGATTTGCTGGCTTATTTGCTGTCAGATGTGGGGCTGAAAGATTTTCATTTATTTCTATTTGCTATATGCCTGTACGCCCGATATTTTAAAAAAAACTGACCAATTTATTTGAAATTGTGCACGAAACTTTACTTAAAAATAGCGCACTGAGTTTGATGGTGCTGGAGCACACTTCATGAGATTAAAAGAGGGTTAACAAAACATTGTTGCATCGATCTTCTAGGTAACCATTATGAAATTGAGAAACTTTTTGAATAAATAAATTAGTAAACCAGTTAAGTACATTGATGAGGTTTTTTACGTATTGCATATTAATACGATGTGGATTATTCATGAAGTAAAGTGAAAGATTATTAGAGTGAAAGTCATTGTTAAAACTTAGTGACAGGAAGTGGCTCACGATCTTTTTTAAGATATCTCGATATAGATCATCTCTACTAAATTTTGCATGAAAGTTGTTTTCAAAAAAGAATGAGTCCTAACTACCAATGGCATGTAACATATATTTTTCGTATGGCGCCTCGCTGTCTAGCTGACAGAAAGACTCACGAAAACGAAACTAACTCTAGGCTTTAAATCTTGCATGCGAACGTAGCTGAGCCTGTTACGTGACACGTGGTGTAGCGTACTCCTACTATGTCAGAGGTACATGGTTTTAGGATCAACTACACCTGATGTTTGTAGGAGGATTATTCATGCAGGATGTTGTATTGACAGGCAGTGTATCAGGCTCTGGGTGACATCCTACATGTTACAGTGGCTCTTGGTGCTAGTGTATCTCGTGTATAGGCCGACGGCTTGTTACGGATATCTATAAGTGACACAGATCCTACATAGTCTCGTACATAATGGTTGATAAAACAAAATAAAATAAAATATCTGTTACAATTATTAGTTATCTTATGCCTCCTACCAAATTAAAAGCCAATCTTTTGCTACTCATGAATAAATAAATGGCAATGAATATTTGGAAAAAGGAAGAACGCCCAAGTGTACTTTCGGATCAAAAAGTTTGCTTACCTAAGTTTTAAAGATAACGACAAACTAAACAGTCGAAACATGAAAACTTTTATTAAGCTAAGACTTATCTTAGATTACTTATGCGTTTATAATTGTAAATTAAACCATCTACAAATATTTAATTAAATATATAAAAAAATATATACAATTGTATAATTAAAAACTTTTATACTAAAAAATTAGTACACATGTAACTAACTACCTTTTATAAAAGTTTAATCTTAATTAGATCATAAGTTTCAAAGTTATGAGTGTTAAAATTAATCTGACAGTAGGTTTCTTTTTAGGGAGGTGTCAAACGAATAAGATTGTTCTAATTCAATGCTTTTTCAGTGGTGAAATCCTGATTCTTTGACTTATTACAATTTAACATTTCGATGCATAGTTCATTTATGGTCATGGCCATACAAAATTTGTAATGATCTAAGACAAAAATATTACCCCAAAATAGTAAGTTATAAAAGCTGATAAATAAACAATCTATTAAATCTCATGTCATTATAAAATATTTCTCATTAAAATGTTATAAATATACTTAAGTACTTGTAAATAAAGAGTATAGTGGACATCATGTACATTCCAACATTAATTTTAAAGTTCATTTTCATCGGGCGATATAGTATAAAGTACGTATAAACTGTTGGAGTTATTTATGTGAAAAGCTTTCCACTTTCTCTGATCGGAATATTCATGACTGCGATAAATTTGAACGAAATGAGGTTCGACCTATGATTGCATTAAAACTAAATTCAAAGTTTCAGCTCTTTTAGCTAGCTGCAAGTGTTTGTAAACAAATATAATTATCTTCAAACTTAATAATTAATGATAATTATGAATGGATACAGTGTTACCAGTAGAGAGAACTACAGGAATTTTAATCTTTTAAAAAAAAAATTGAAATCCAGTATTCAATTACAATTCCATCTATTAAAAGTTATCATTAAGCGATGCATTACATCTTATAAGACTCTATCATATTATAATGGTTAGAATAGACTTCACGTAATAAAGGAAAGGAAGTCCTACACTCATTATTCAAATTTTACAAAACATTTCGTGTTTCTTTTAAAAGTATATGGCGTAAAATTGTAATATAAAAAGGAATATTGATATCAAACTTTATTATAAATATTAATATTGTCTTGGACTTGAAACGGAAATTGCTGTAATAGTTTGGAGATGAAACTATAACATTTTTATCAACTCTAAACGTATCCAGACGTTGCAAGTTTCTAAAACTCTAGAACACAGGGCACCAAAACATAACTGTGACACTGTTTTTGTTTAGTGACTGTGTTTCTTTGTTTTTTAGTACTTTAACGCTTTTGTTGTCTTGTCGTTTACTATTTCCATAGTAGTTGCTTGAGAAATTATGAAAAATGTCTGTAAAATTCATGAAACTCATAGAACTGACATGGGTTATTACTGATTAGCCTTATTTGCATGGAAAATTCAAGAAAAATTGTTTTCCTTTCCACCTCCGATGGTGATTATAATCTGACTAGAATGTGCCGCGATCGAAATAGAATACCAAGGTAAAAATTCTTATAATACACAAAAATTTCCATAACGTGACGCCACGTTATAATTCAACTTCAAACATTTTTTTTTCAAAAACATTAAAAGCTTCGCAGCATTTATGGTAAGAAAAATAACTTTGTTTTCCACTTAAGCGTATCAATAGCTTGAAGGAGATATACGATGGGTTGTTGGAAGTTGTAGTAGTTACAATTATATATTGGGAAATAATAATGTTATATTTTAAATGAAATAAATCTAATCATAATATTAATTGAGAAAATGTCTTGTTGTTCAATCCTTATTTATTTTCTGTAGACACTTCTGGACCATTAGTTCCCAGCTGCGAAATAAGATCTACTACAACTAATTAGTCTTAGTCTAGTGTAAAAAGAAGTAAAAAGGCATTATAAAATTATTTAATTGTCAAACAGAGGCGTAAAGATTCCTTATATCGGAGAAATTAAAACCTAGATTCGTCCAAACCTACAGTTTAATATGTATGATTGTAATTACACATGTTGTGAAAAAAAGGTGATGTGGTTCAAGATGGAGATTTAATTTTAGGTGAAGTGAAGAAGAATAGCGTAAGAGATTTACTGAATTTTTAGCTTAATAAGCTGTACATTATAATGGAAATGTTTTTGATAGGTTCTTAGTTCAGGTTCAACTACTGATAATTAAAATGTTTACATGTAGCCATGCTGAAAATTATAAACATATATGGAGGGTCGTGTGACATACAAATAGAATAGAGTTATAAAATTCAGTATGAGTCCAGGTTAAGATATATCTCTTGTGTGTGGTCACAACTTAAAATAGTACTTGATATATTATTATTGCACTTAAAGTACGAAACGTCTGCCTTTATGCAACTTTAATTTTGTGGGATTGTTTTCTGAAAGGCAAAAAAGAAACATTTCAATATAAAAATGTAATTTCTTCTCTGGTTTGAAGCGGTTCGTTTATTAGTCCTAAGCCACTTCTTCCCCAATTTTAGGCTTACCGGGTTAGTTTAGTATTACAACAACCTTGCATATGACAAGTTTAAAATTTACCTTAACTACATAGAGGTAGCAGTACCTTTTATTAAATTACAGTATGTAAGGATCTAACTCAAAGTACCTTATTGTGTAAGCAGTGTCTGATCATATATAGGGATAGATACTAGAATAGAATAGAATATTAACACTCGGCAGTTATACACCATGTACAGTTATAAAACAGCGCACTCATGTAAGTGCAGGGCTCGGTGTAAGGATCTAACTCAAAGTACCTTATTGTGTAAGCAGTGTCTGATCATATATAGGGATAGATACTGGAATAGAATAGAATATTAACACTCGGCAGTTATACACCATGTACAGTTATAAAACAGCGCACTCATGTAAGTGCAGGGCTCGGTGTGACAGGAACAATTCCGTTTACATAAAAGTCTTCTTTTCATTTCAGCAGGTTCTCGCTTTTAAAGTTCTTCAGACTGATCTACACGAGTACTCGTTTTATTGCTTAAAACATTTGGCCTAGTTTTGCAGATAAATTTGTTCACGGAACTATTGTTTTGCATCATTTCATAAAGTTCATAGTTCTTCTTTCTTCGAGATTTGACAGTCGAAATTAGGTCTAGCAAACAAACTGTTATTTGTAAGTGAAAATTATCATTATCAATAGAGAGTCCAGTCCAGTGATCAATGTCCTGCAGAGGTTCGAGACATATCGAGATATGTAATTCCAATGTCAATCAAAAGAACGCGTAACTCGTGCCTTTCTTCCAGTTTCTGGTTTTACCATACCTAACTCCCACCTCTTTCATATCTTCCCATGTATTTATTTATATTTGCTAGAAACTTATTATTTTTCATACCAAAGATTATTTTTCAAACTTCAGTCATAATTACTAGAGACGGGTTAAGAATAATTTCAGGATTTTTATGATGATTTGAGCTCTATGAATATTTGAGAAAACCAAATTTAAGAGAAGGTGGCGCTGTAAATTTTGACTAGTTAAAGATGAAACACCTAACCTGCTAAAGCCATAAGCTGTTATCAAGGTACAGAAAAGAAATTGTCCGATTATTAGTTTATTAAATTATTCAGCTTCTTGAGGAGCTATTAGTAGTATATTGCGTAGTATAACTAGAGTATGCAATAGAATTTTTGTTGTCTTTCTACGTGATTCATCACAGTAAAATTCCACAAAGGAAACGACATGAAACTTCTTAAATGAAAGAAAAAGTTTCAATAATAAAACATTCTACAAACTCCTGGAACTTCCTTAAGAGATTCTATCCTGCCACAAATAGTGAGAAGCCATAAAATGGCAGCTGACGTTTCCTGTTTATTATCAGTTTCCGGGAAGGATTAGGAAACGTAACTACACGTAAATCCTGGGATTATCCCTCACTGGCGGAACCCAGAGAAACATTAGGAACAATGAATTACAAAATACCATTACCAATAATCTATGAAGTAACATGTATTCTTCACACAGTTTCGATATTAGAGACACCCAGACTACCAAATATAGTGTTATCTAGTGAAGAGGTATTCTCATTGTCTCATCAAATTTGAGGGGATTTTAGCAAGGGTTTAAATTATAAAGTATCCATAAGTGGTCTAAAATCTATTAGCATTTCAAAATACAATTTATGTAAAAGTATTTAAAATTGTAAAGTATTTAATTCTGTTCAGAACTTTATACTAAAATTCGTAGAAGTACTCTAAACACTGAATGGAAACTCTAAACCCTTGGGAAATGTTTATTCTATATAACATAAATAGATAAAAAGAAATGTTGCTGTCGTAAAAAGTATTGTGGAAGGAAAATACCCATAACAAAGCTTCCTTACCTTAGAGCACGTAAACTATAGTACCCTTCAAAACACGTTCCCCAGCGAGACCAGTGCAGGCTTTGTTATGCAACTGACCGCAGCTTTGTTGCTGTCACAAACTTCAAGAATAATACATACGAAACTGGGCTCTTTGTAATACGTCAATTTTTATATATAGAAACCACGGTTTTACGTTTCTGTCATTATAGATGTATTGGTTTTATATTTATGTAACCAGAAGTTTAGAGACAGAGTTTCATTTTGTAATGGATGTTTATGAACACATCCTGACAACATTTAACAGAATTCGGATTTTTTTATTTACGTCAATTGCCTACAGAACAGAATAGTAAAATAATATACTCAACTCAGATATATCTAGCTTAGAATTATATTAGAGTTGTATATAAACTATATAACGGTCTCATAAAAATCCAGAGGAGGAGAAATGATACACGAATAAATAAATAAACAATAAAATTCAATTCAAAATAAACTTTACAATTAAGACAAGTGTCGATAGCCGGCTGACAAGTGTTCAGTGAGATGTTTTCTATTATAAAGAATTTTAATCTCTTATAACACATTATACGAATGAAAGTATAAAAACAGAATCACAAAAACCACTTCATTTTCAAATGATAAGGGAGCATATAGTTGTAGACAGCAAATATATTTCATTTTTCCGATAGTATTAAATCGAAATTAAGAGTATATTATGTTTGCTACAACAAGTTTAACGACTCTGCTATGATTACCCTCATGACTAATTTGGCTCTTAGTTGCGACTTATAGTGTCTCACCGAAAGCAATAACTTTGTAATATCTTGTGCTCTCTGCCTTACCCCATTCAACGTCATGTCATTGTAATCAATTCAAATTACGATAGGTTATGTTTGCTGCAACGAGTTTAATGCTCTGTTGTGATTTCCCTCATGACTAATTTGGCACTTAGTTGATATTTATAATGTCTCCCATTGCCTAAATGGGAGTAATAAAGTTTTAGTATGTTGTGGAATGTTTTGTTGTGATTGAAGAGCTTCCAGGTTATCAAGTCAACCAGGATATTTAAAAGTCAAAAGGAAAGAAAAGTGAATAATAGTACCAAAAAACCACCTAATAATGTCTAGAAAGTACTCTATACTGGATTTATCATTACTAAGTATCATTATAAGTATAAAATGTTAGTATGTTTTTAATACTTAAGACGATATGATTTGAGTTATTAACAGATAAAATGAAGCAAAAAAAGTGGCAAAATACAATACATCATAACAAGGAGATTTCAAACATTATTAGACCGCTCTGGAACAACTATTAGGTCATTCATTATTTGTTTTATGGCCTCACTGTGTAAATGAGTGGTTCTGGTTTGAAGTATCGTCTCTACTAGGGTTTTATACATCTCTGTATTGTGTTAGACAAAGTGGTAAACAGGACTTCTTAAATTTATTACATCAAGTTCGTTAAATTTTAAAGACAACACAATTGGATAAAACTTCTAAACCAAAGGTTATAAAGTATTACTAAAAATGCAATTTAAACAAATTACAAGTCGAGAATAAAATTTTTCAAGTAGTGAACAACTTATTCCATTGTTATTTTTTATATTTGGATATAGCATTTAAAGTCTCCGAGGGAACGAAAAAGGGTGAAAGTGTCAATTGTCCGACAGATTATTCTGTAGTCTTTGCTTGTACTTGGCTCTTAACTGAGTACTGAATTGAATCTTGGCTAAATGGATTGGCATAACCTAAATCTTCCGTTTGTCTACTCTTACTGTGTTTTATTAAAATAACTCATAATATCCAATATAAAACCCGTTACTCAGTAGGTACAAAGAAAAACCAGCTATATACTTTTAAATATAGAAATTATGTACTGTCTTTTTTCAGGAGACGAAGCAAACTCAATATAATTTATTATTACTGTGTTTAAATTAGAGTTTTAATAAATTATAAAATGTAATTTCAATGATGATTGCCTGTATGTGTATGATATACTAAATTTAAATTCCGTAATATAAGTAATTATTATTAATTAAAAGAAAGATAATAATAATCCTTCCTAATTACTTAACAGCTTTAGTCAATGTAACAATTTTCATTCTCTTAAGTAAATTGAAAATCTCACAGCTGAGTTTATAAGAACACTTATTGTAAGTACTTGTTAAAGTGAGAGCTATTTCACTCTGGTGTAAGAACCTTTTCAGCGTTGCACTTATCTGCTTACCTCTGTAAGTCTTGAAGTTTAATTTGTAATACCGTAATATGAATGTATTATTTTTGAATATTTATACGCTTTTTAGTCCTGAAAAACAAATTATACAGTTTTGCATATTTTTCAATTAAATTTAAATGCCATTGCGAATACCGTTATTATAATATAATGAAAAGTTTATTGCACTAACAATTTTCAGGATAATTTATTCACAGATTTTATTTACAAACAGGACACCTCAGTTCAATGCTCAATATTGTAATGAAAACTCAAGGTAAATTGCTGGAATACATAAACAACTTTTAAAAACTATTTAATCTTAACATATCCCTCGATTATTATCATCTCATGATTATCTTCGTTTATCAATTTAAAAATTAAATGAATTTGAATGCATTACATTCCATTCTAAAGAGTTGGTTTCCGGAATACTCGTATGTTGTAATGATTTCAAATTCATCAAAAAAGAATAAAAGACAACGTAAACGCAAGACATACCCGCACTGCATTGTCTATGCTGAGAATTCCATGTCATAGAACAGTAATATATAATAAATACTTCATTTTTATTGAATTCAGAGATTGGAAATCCCTTCCAGATAGCATTACAGATCTGGAAGGGAATTCAGTTTTGATAAAAACTCTTCTTAGATCGGATGACCGATCTTCTACCAATCAAAATAGAACATTGAATATATACTATTCGTAATTATTGATTTTTAGATTTCTTTAGGCAACTGAATCTCAATTTATTTTAGAATGAATATAGATAAATCTATTAGTCGCCTATTGAAATCGACACTCATCTGCTATTTCGCACTGGTAGTAAGTAGAGTCGAAAATATCTTTACATTTCTTTTGGCAACGATAATTTTGTTTCTATTGCAAACGTTAATATTAATATGTTAAGTTACACTATTTCATATTTTCCAACGTTAATGCAAACATTCATACAACGTAGAAGACGTATAAACATCTGGTGGCTGGTTCTGATACTAATCAGGTGCCTGCCCCCCAGGTATTCAATTGGTAGCTGGTCCTGATAGTCTCCTGGTGGCTGGTCCTGATACTCATCCGGTGGCTGGTCCTGATACTCATCCGGTGGCTGCTCCTGATATTCACTTAGTGGCTGGCCTAGATACTCACCTGATGGCTGGTCCTGATACTCAAATGGTGGCTGGCCGAAATACACACCTGATGGCTGGTCCTGATATTCACTTAGTGGCTGGTCCTGATAGTCACCTGACATGGCTGGTCCTGATACTCAAATGGTGGCTGGCCGAGATACACACCTGATGGCTGGTCCTGATACTCATTAGGATGGCTGGCCCAGATACACACCTGATGGCTGGTCCTGATACTCATATGGTGGCTGGCCCAGATACACACACGATGGCTGGTCCTGATACTCATTTGGTGGCTGGCCCAGATACTCACCTGATGGCTGGTCCTGATACTCATATTGTGGTTGGCCCTGATACACACCTGATGGCTGGTCACCTGATACTCATAAGGTGATTGGTCAAAAATATACTCCAGAGAGACAATGATAGTTTAATTACTTCTCTTCGTAAATTATTTACTTCATGATTCAGTTTTCCAAACCACTCGCTCATTAAAAGATCGTTTCCAGTGTTTTTGGTTGTAAAAATCGAAATGAATTTTCTATCATGATTTAATTTCGTAGTACAGAACCTCATGTACTAGGGTAACTAAGCGAGGCTAATACCGGGCTAACAAGCGGCTTTAACACTAATCGCCAATGAGCCACAGAAATAAATAACGAGAGGCCGCTGCTGCCTGCATTGTGCTGGGAATTCGGGGAAATATTATTGGATTGTTAAATCAATATGAAGTACCTGAGCGTTAACACAAAAAAATATAATTTATTTCATAGCCTGAATCACTAACCACTGAGCCAATGAATTGGAAATACTTTGTCCCAAATGTAAGCAAAGGAAATCCACACGTTTTTCTTCCTAATCGTATGTTATTAATTTGACTTATATTAGGAAAAGAAATGTAAGATATAGAACACTTTTAATTTCCATATACAATGTTTTCTATATTAAATGCAAATTAACTTGTAATAATGCTCTCATATATAAATCCTTTTGTGATCTGCTTGATGAAAAGATAAAGAAAATGCTTTTGTTATATAATATAAATCCACTGTCTATATTTAGCCTACCAACGGACACGCAAATATTACTCTCATTTTATATATTTGTATCCTCAGTTCATATGGTTTTGCAATAACAAAAATACAGTCGCTAGAATTAAAAATAAAAAAAAACTGTTTTGATATTCTTTCTCCAAACACGTGTAATTTTATTTTTTTAAACTGCTATTGGCGTAGGAATAACTATTCAAAAAGTATTTAAATAATTATTTGTCTGTCTCACTTGTGGTATAATACGTGTAGATCGTACTTCCCTGATCAACGCACAGGATATTGTAGGTAGATTAAAGTAGGTTTACCTAAATAATTATTAGATATAAATACTAGATGAAATCTGAATGTACAGAATTTAGCAGAAATGCTTTTTACTGTATAATAATGTCTTAATAGACCATTGTTTTGTTATTTTTATTAGATTTATTAAAATAAAATCAATCAAACCCATTTCTAAAATTAGAAGAACCCACAACATTTCAATAGTTTTTCTTACATTACAAAAAGTTTAAATGACTATTTGTAAAGCATGTGTCAGTAAGAAAAGAAACATTACTAAAATTGTTGTGAGAAAAAAACATGAAAACGACAGAGCACCTTAGCGTTACCTTAGCGCATGAAACCTATTTATTGGGGAATTCAGGTACAAAATAGGAAATTTCCCAGTGATTTTAGAGCCGAGTTTGTTACTGTCGCACACTTCTGGAATAATACATATAATAAGGACTCTTTGTGTTACACGAAGTTATTTATAAGATAAACTATGTATTTATTTAACAATGAAAGACTTTGGAGATTGAACTAATTACAGGATATCTTTAAATTAGTAGAGGAGGTCATACTAGCTCTACATTTTGTAGTATGTTATTTAAAAGAGAAATGTAAAATCAATACGAAATTGAGAGAATGTATTAAAAGAAAGTAAATTATTTAAAAATACAAAACTTCTCTATAAATATTCAGGATGGTTTACTCTCTGAATTAAAAATATTCAGTAATATTAGAGCATGCCCCTCTTAAATATAATTGTTAACCAGGTTACAGAAACTAAAAATATTCATCTTGCTAATACGATTAAACATACTTAACAGGAGTTTGACTCTCAGTTTAAACTTAAGAGTTCTTGGCATGCTGATAGATATCACAACCTTCTTCTATCTATTCCTAAGTGAGTAATTTATATCCCTGTGTACCATATTAAAAATTATACCTTATGCTTCTTTAGCATTTAGAAAATTACTAATTGAACTAACTTTGTGTCTGAATTCTTGACTAGATTTTCCATCAATCAATCTGAAAGGAGCTTGTCCCTACATAAATTTGCATTTGCATAAGAGTTCCTTCCGGATGGCTCACCAAAATATATTAAGTATGTCACGAAATGTGGTCGATTATTGATATTTTTGCGCTCTCAAGTTTCTTTTTCATAACTTCAAATTAGGAATGTTTATGACACAATTCTTGATTTGAGATGGTCACAGTAAAGGTTAACCTCAATCATTAACGTTTGTACAATTGCTGATAGAAATATGAAACTTTATCTTTCTATTCGAGATGAATTCAAAAATGAAACGTTATAGCGTGTTCGAAAATGTAGTGCTCCTCTCTCCAACCCCTAACCACACCACCACTAGAGGGTTTTAAAAACTCAAAATGTTTTATTTTTAGCTCTCTTCTCAAGAGAAGGGATGCACTCCCCTATGTTTCCCTAAGTTTTGTTCATCATCGAATACTAAAACATCAAAATATTTCTATTTTACTTATCTATTTTTAACTAAGGATCAAAAATTAAATAGGACAAATTACGTGAGAATAGATTTCATATTTAAGAATTCATAATAATCACAGACTGCCCTAAACATTGATTCAAGGAGAACTATTTTATGTGATTTAGATCTCGAATTTGTGTAAAATTAGATTCTTTTTTCTACCCAAAAATTATGGTTGCCTGTAAAGTCAGTTTTACGGGCGAAGATTTTACGTGACAACGTCTTTTTCTCGGTAGAATATTTATTGATATGAATATTATTAAATTGCACAATAGGAACAAGGAATTGAATGAAAATAAGAATTGCACAAATTTTAACTATAGAAATATATTTTGTTTACTAAAACATTGTACATAATTTGAAAATAATTAAAATTTGTTATTGTAAATGGTAAAGTTGAATAAAACATTTACTAAAATTGGAATTTGAAATTCTTGCTAAACACAGTTAAATTCTAACTCCGCGCGTGGTGATTGGTCGGTTTAGTTCGTTTGTTTGGTCGCACTGTTTATGACAGGTTAGAGGTTATAATTTGTTATTTTAAATGTTTTTGACTAGCAATACGCGCTGTTTCTTCTCAATCGACTGAATTACGATTGATTGCAGAGTGATTTAAACTAATAATTTACTTAACACTATCAACATTTGTCAATAGTATGACATAACCTATAAACTCAGTTTCTCAACTTTTGTGTCAATCTAACAATTAATCAATCAATCATAGTTTACGATAATGAAATATCAGTGTACAATTATTGACCTTTATTGTTGTAGTTGTTGTAAATGACGAATCTAAGCACTCCACATTTTCACGAATAAACATAGTTATCTGCTATATCCCGTGCGGCGGACCCACAGTTATCTGCTTTATCCCGTGCGGATCCCGTGCGGCGGACCCACTGGACGGGCATCGTAACGTTACCGGGCGTTACACTTTTTCATGAGTGACTCCGAGCCGCAACCTAATTTAAGAAGTTGTCACGTCAAAAATGACAAACTATGATGTATGATACTTAGTCTTACAAATCCTTTCACAGGTAAAATACTGGATAAAACTTTTGTTATCTTGTTTATAGGTTGTTCGTATATTTAAAAAATACTTCCTGGGAAAAACCACTCGATAGTACTTTTGTATTAAATTTGTCATTGACAATGTAACGTTTGAAAACGTGATAGGAATTCGGACTTTTGCCATATATATATATATATATATATATATATATATATATATATATATATATATATATGTTACAAAATGTATAATACAATGTTTCGAGGATTTAAATCTATTCCCTTCGTCAGTTGACAACACATGGATAGTAATTTCCCTTTTTTTTAGTTTTTTAGTAGCAGACCATTACCGCACGTTCTAGCTTTTACGTACTAATTGCCTTCTCGCCTAACTAAAAAGATGGATTTCAAAGCACAAAACTTTGTGTTATATTTTTTTGTAACATATAGCGATGGCTAATGTTCGAAATCCTATTGTCCTTTTCCACCGTTTACTATAATATTACATACAAGTAGCAAAATTTATGTGATTGTATTCATACTGAATCGCAGCCTGACCTAAGATAGTAGGACAAAGAGAGATTTAACTCGTATCCATCGCGAAAGAAAAAACAAAGAGCAAATAATGAAAGCTTACACAATTACACTTAGACACAATGCTTGTTTGGCACATTTAGGGTACTGGGATAGAACGAACAATTTGAATCACCATTGTACTCCACGCTATTGTCTTGTGACAGTTGTGCGTGATGGATAACTGTGACACTGTCACTCAATGCGAGCGCTTCTAATTACTGGACATTACTGTATGTGTAAACCCTGAGCTTTTGTCCTAGTCAAGAGTATTCCAATAAATAATATATCAAAATATTCATAAAATATTTATGTTTCAGAACAATTATTTTATTCGTGAATGCTGCTTAGTGGAAATCTAACAAATATTTAGAATTTTATGGGTGATCAGGAATAAATATAGGTTTATCTTTTGGCAGTAATCAGATTTTTTATTAATGCTCAAAAAAGAAAGGATCACCCAGAGAGTAAAAAAATTCTAAAATGTGGATGCATTTAGATGCCAAGAGCTTGTAGAGGTTAGGAACTCCTGGAGGCCAAAACCACGTAATTGAACTTCGTATTAAAAGGATCTTTGCATTGCTTCCGAAGCGAAAGGATATTCTGGGTAAGTAAGATTTAGGAGATGGGCCGTCTGCTGTCGATATCAACGAGGAAAGATTTTTTGCATTAATCTCATTTATGTCTCCTAGGAAGAGGGAGATGCCACATTAATAACAGCCTCTACAGTCAAAGCAGGCACGCTCTAGGCTAGCAACTTTAACACTTAGGAAACTATCAATTCCAACAATCTCCCCGCATTAGATTATACCTATTGATCTGCACTTTTATTGTCGGAATAAAGCGTAGTAATATTAACTGTAATCTATTCTTTTTATCATAATAGTTATCATTGCACCGTTAGTCGTTAAGATTTCACCTGGAAATAAAGTTAATTTCTATTCATATTTTGTACAAATAGGGAAATTTGCTAAATAATTATAAAGCAATCGCTTTAATAACTTTAATTATTTGAATAAAGTAATATAGTATTAACGTAAGAATAAGTGTAATGTCTTGTATGATTTCCAATTGGCAAACGTTTCCTGGCAATAGCATTTCAGTGAGTAAAACAAAACGATCGCTTGTTTGGCTTATGAACAAAACAACAATCTCAGAGAATAAACCTCAGTGAAAACAGGGTTGTCAATTTCCCGCGTGAGCGGGAGTGGAAACCCAGTTGTGGCAATCAAATAAAAGCTGATATGTGACCTTCGCTTATGAGAACAATTCGGTTTTCTTCACAAAAGTTATTTTATACTCTGTTCAGAAATTACATTGACAGTTTCAGGTTTATTATTACTATTTTAGTTTAGTATAAGTGAAGCTAATAACACAGTACATTATGTCCTCTTGTAAATAAGCAGGGTACATTCACTTTATTTGAACGCCGCAATGCGGTTTTCTACAACTTGAGGAAATTTTGATGAAGAGCAACTACACTTAATAAGTATCAATAGAATACGTGTTAGAATAAAGACTTGCTGCTTGGTAAATTAGGTTCCAAATCCAATTAACGTTTTAGTACTTGATGGGATGTAATCTTAAACAAAACTTCTAAGAACAAACGATTATAAAACGTACGAAAATAAGCTTGTGAGATATGTCGATTATATTACAAATTATGCATTATCCTCGTTATTTCAGTAATTTTCAGGTAAGAAAAACGAGCATCAAGAAATCTGTTTGAGGAAAAATGTTAATACACATTCTACGGAAAGTCCCCAAACTAAACATGCAGTTTTATTCCCGTCGCTGAATAAACAAATTTTTGGTTGCTTCTTTACTGTAATTTTCAAAGTATCTTACAGTACCGTGCAAACAGCATATGAATACATTATTTTAATAAGTTAAATAATATTATTAAAGAATTATTGTTTTTAAAATAAAAACAGTAACACTTAGAAGTTATGAATCAATTTAATGAAGAACAGTATACTTATTAGTATATTTGTATTTTATTATAGTTATAATTTCGGTACTTTTTCGAAGCCCATTCATTATAATATGCTAGAATATTTAAGCCTTCTGATTTCCTCCATTAAAATTAAATTGTTTTTTATACACCGCTATTATTAATAAGTTACAAAACTCATAAAACATCTTCTGTTAGCGAAGCATAGATTATATAAAGATTATTTGGATTGTAGGTATACCAACTTACTTTCCAACTTACGTCACAACCAGCTCTCTGGTGATCAATGGGGCATTCAGAAAGGGGAAATCGGTGGTAGACACAGTCGTGAGCATAGTCAAAAGAGGTGCAGGACGAATTAGGAAATCTAAACCCCACCTTAAGTGTGTTTCTCGACTTATCCAAAGCATTTGACTGTGTTGAACATAATACACTGGCTGATAAACTGGAATTGTATGGCATTCTATGCGTGCCCATTTCGTGACTTAGCTCATTCATAAGCCACAACACCCAAATGGTTAAAATCTCAAATCAACTTTGAACACCAACAGAAATGAAGTATGGTGTTCCTCAGAGGCCCATCTTCAGTCCAATTCTTTTCCTGGTCTGTATCAATGAAATATTCATTAGTACTGCACGGTAGACTTGTGTAGTAAGCTGATGACACGACTCTGTTCCAATGGAGAATGAAAGGAAGTTTTATTACAACAGGCTTTTGTTTACCTGATCAACTGTGTTAATACTTCCAAAGCCTCAATCTAAACAAACGCCTCAAAATCTAGTTTTTTTAAATTAATTTCTCTTTGCGAAGTAGAGATTGTGGGTGTGGGCCTGCCATAACTTTGTCAAACTCCATTTTAAAAGAAACACAATTCGCTAAATTCCTTGTATTACATCTTGATCAAGGTTTGAGATGGAATGTTAACATCGATTTAGTTTGCACAATATTAGAATTTATGTTATGATGTCTTTAGCCAAATATTGCACGAGTCAGGTACTGATGATGGTATATTATAGCCTGATTTACCCACATCTTACTTACGGATTGGTGCTGTGCGGTCTTGTGTAAATAATCATTTTTGAGGAGCATTCAAACCTAAAAAAGTGATTTGAATCATTGCTGAGTTATGCCGACCAGCCAACTAAAACTTGCAACTTTTGAGTGTTTTCTCAAACTGAACGGGGGTCATATTGAACATGTTAATACTCGGGTTTAACAGATTTTTCTTTCTTTGACTTGTATTTATTAGTAAAATCTATATGTTATGTTACTATGTTTACCGTAATAAAATATTATCATTTCCGTTCTGTTTATTTTGCCTAATACTGTATTTGAGACTTACACAAGAAACTGTTCATAGTTCTATTGTGTAAATAAAGAAGTTTCTGTATTTATTAAAGTGCCGTACTTATATTTTTATTATTAACATAGTTATACTATTAATAGAGAATTAGTAAAAAGTTTTAGTAAGCTCCTCCGTACGCTTCATTAAAGGCGTACGCTAATGTTCTGTCCAACCAGTTTTAATGCATTTAATTTATTTAGTGCCTATTTACTGATTGAATTAGTAATAACTTTGTCCAAGTTTCGTGTAATATGTATACGTATGTATATGTATACTTACGTCATACATAAATACTAGTTAAAATAATTTTTTGAGTGCAGTTTGAAAGTAGAGACAACAGGTATGAGCTTTTATGCTGCAAGGGGAATCCAAAATCCCTGATACCGCATATTGGCAGGTGGTATGTCAGACTTAGCGTGCTCCCTCATACATAACCTGGGCTCCCGTGTTACAGGTCTGTGTTTGGTGGTTTGATGTTATACTTTAGGAATTTAAACATCCACAGTATATGATACCGCATATTGACAGGTGGTATGTCAGACTTAGCGTGCTCCCCCATACATAACCTGGGCTCTCGTGTTACAGGTCTGTGTTTGGTGGTTTGATGTTATACTTTAGGAATTTAAACATCCACAGTACATGATACCGCATATTGACAGGTGGTATGTCAGACTTAGCGTACTCCCCCATACATAACCTGGGCTCCCGTGTTACAGGTCTGTGTTTGGTGGTTTGATGTTATACGTTAGGAATTTAAACATCCACAGTATATGATACCGCATATTGACAGGTGGTATGTCAGACTTAGCGTGCTCCCCCATACATAACCTGGGCTCTCGTGTTACAGGTCTGTGTTTGGTGGTTTGATGTTATACTTTAGGAATTTAAACATCCACAGTATATGATACCGCATATTGGCAGGTGGTATGTCAGACTTAGCGTGCTCCCTCATACATAACCTGGGCTCCCGTGTTACAGGTCTGTGTTTGGTGGTTTGATGTTATAATTTAGGAATTTAAACATCCACAGTACATGATGCCGCATATTGGCAGGTGGTATGTCAGGCTTAGCGTGCTCCCCCATACATAACCTGGGCTCCCGTGTTACAGGTCTGTGTTTGGTGGTTTGATGTTATACTTTAGGAATTTAAACATCCACAGTACATGATACCGCGCATATTGGCAGGTGGCATGTCAGGCTTAGCGTGCTCCCCCATACATAACCTGGGCTCCCGTGTTACAGGTCTGTGTTTGGTGGTTTGATGTTATACTTTAGGAATTTAAACATCCACAGTATATGATACCGCATATTGACAGGTGGTATGTCAGACTTAGCGTACTCCCCCATACATAACCTGGGCTCCCGTGTTACAGGTCTGTGTTTGGTGGTTTGATGTTTATACGTTAGGAATTTAAACATCCACAGTATATGATACCGCATATTGACAGGTGGTATGTCAGACTTAGCGCACTCCCCCATACATAACCTGGGCTCTCGTGTTACAGGTCTGTGTTTGGTGGTTTGATGTTATACGTTAGGAATTTAAACATCCACAGTACATGATACCGCATATTGGCAGGTGGTATGTCAGGCTTAGCGTGCTCCCCCATACATAACCTGGGCTCTCGTGTTACAGGTCTGTGTTTGGTGGTTTGATGTTATACTTTAGGAATTGAAACATCCACAGTACATGATACCGCATATTGGCAGGTGGTATGTCAGGCTTAGCGTGCTCCCCCATACATAACCTGGGCTCTCGTGTTACAGGTCTGTGTTTGGTGGTTTGATGTTATACTTTAGGAATTGAAACATCCACAGTACATGATGCCGCATATTGGCAGGTGGTATGTCAGGCTTAGCGTGCTCCCCCATACATAACCTGGGCTCCCGTGTTACAGGTCTGTGTTTGGTGGTTTGCCAATGCTCACGTCTGTTGAACAGATATCATTTAATACAAGCTGTATGAGAAGCATAAGTTTGCATTGGTTACCCTAAGATTATAGGTATAAATTCAAAAGAAGTTCTCGTATATAAAATTATACAAAACTCCAAAGCTATTGGTCCTAGTTGCATTTCACCACTTTGACTTAGAAGAATTCATCCCAGACAAAACAAAATAAGTCAGATGTTACATGACGAGAACTAGAAACGGAGTTAAATGTAATTTTACTTATATATTCTTTTCCTCTCGTAGAAAAATTAAGGAGGAATTCAGTCAGAATTTAGTCAATATATAAGCTGAAAATGTTGCCTAGTACTAGTACTACGCACAAGTTTACACTCAAACTCTCACGCATTTAAGTATTTTTAAACCGCAAAAGCCATGTTCTTAAGGGTGGTATAGGCTGACATACGAGTATTTTACTGTCCTTGTCACGGTGTCAATAAAATGACCGCAACTGTTTCTGTGGAACTTTGTTAGAAAGTCACAATTTTTCACAATCCTCACAAATGGTACTTTCCGCTTGACGGGAGATTTATCAAGCTGTCACTGTCACAATAGTACAATGTGATTACTACACAATGGGCAATATATCCTTCTCTGTCTATCAATCTTGCAACCTAAAACGAAGACTCGTCGAACGTTGCTAATTGCGTTAAATTGAAGAAGTTTTCTGCTTAAGTAATATTAAAGTTGCAATTGGCGATGTTCTGGTTTGAATAGGACTAATATACAAGGAAACCTAAAGTGTTTAAAAAATAATATATAACGAATTTCTAATTATATTTTTACAGTTAAATATTTAAAAGAAGCCTTTAAATGCGTAAAAAAGTCAAATTATTAATTTCACATCTAGAAGTATACTAATGGGTATAACGCAGAGTATACACAGTAAGTATAAAGTATACACAGATTATATTTTCTTTGACGAATGACTATTGATTTTTTTTGGAGGAAATTTTAATATAAATTTTGTACGAAACGTATAATGTTGTTTTTTATACACGCGGATTGGTACTACTACTCTCCAGGGCTCAATAAACCTGTCGCTGTCATTGGATATTGTGACATGTTCCTAG
This sequence comes from Homalodisca vitripennis, assembly GCF_021130785.1. Lineage (NCBI taxonomy): Eukaryota > Metazoa > Arthropoda > Insecta > Hemiptera > Cicadellidae > Homalodisca > Homalodisca vitripennis. The sequence goes on from NW_025778216.1 coordinate 24,689, forward strand.
TATCTTGTTCCGTTTATAACAAGTCGCTGGAGGTTATACCTGATGTTTATTATTTTGTCCTGTTTTGCATTTTTATTAGTTGAAAAATTTAACATACATATTCTCATATCATAAATCCAATAATTTCCTTAATATAATATCTATATATAAAACGGGAAGCTCCCACTTACTTATTCATAACTAATTTGCCAATACATCAATAAAAATGTAAATTTAGCAAATTTATATCTCTTACTTAAATTGAAAACTAAAGCACTTTCCTAAAGATCAAATACATAGGGGTTGGAATGTTGTTGGAACCCCTAGAACAACTCTGTTTCTAAACTTCTCGCTGTAAGTTAGTAGAAAGATAAAAGTTGTCAGGCAAGCGTCTTACGCTCTCAAATGACAAATAAAATATATTTAAAAAAATGTATCAATATTTTAGGTACTCGATTGGAGTTGTAAACCCATTTATGAAATGTATTTCATGTTTTAAAACATCCAAATGTCTTAGAAAGATGAAATTTGATATACACGTCCCTCATCACCTAGAAAGATAAAATAATTCTTATGAAGATTCCACGTGTTTTTATTTTATTCTACTAAGCTGATTTATTGCTAATTTACGTTCATTATGATGCTAAATCCTTATATTAGTGATACTTTGATTTTATACGATACACAGTCTACACTACTTACATTAAATACAATGAAACAGTAATTTATTCTCATATAACTTTGTATATTACTCAAGGATGGTATCAATGATCTAATAATAATATCCAAATATTTTTAAAAAGTCTTTTATTCGCACTTTTCAAAGTGCTAATGGATGGGAACCTAAAAGTTATCAGGAAATAATAATATTTTATGGTCATGAAGTATTTTCCCTATTATAAATATTATACTAATATGTAGATTGTATTATGTTTATAATTATAATATAATATTTACGGACAATAGAGTAAAGGTGTAATTGGTGGCAAAAAGTGGCACAGAGTAAACAGCAACTGGCACTGGTGATTGTAAACTTCAGCACTCCCTGAATAATTCTTGAATGATTGAAACATTAAAACTTGGGGAATGCTCAATTTATTGTTATTTGATACAATGTTATCAATATCATGATGTGTAAGATTCTTTGTGGTTACGAACATAAGAACAAAAGTCATAAACAAAAAATTTAAAACATTCCTCTAACTTGGGAGGTGGGGGTCCAAATTTAAGGACTCTGGTAAAATATTGTATTATTTTTCTATAATGTGTTTTAAAAATATGATGAATGGTAATGAAATCTCAAGACTTCCCCAAGCTCAAGCATTTTAAAATTAATCTTTATTCTATTATAATGTAGATAAACAAAAAAACTAAAAAAGATAATGATTGTATATTATTGCTACTGAATTCATACGAAAAATAATGTATACAAACTTCAGTTATTTCACGCTTAATGTTTTATTTTAAATGATTGCAGTGTTGATTCACTGAACACAAAACAACAAAGCCTGGACTTTAATGAAGTCGCTTTGAACTGCGCACTTCTAAACGTAAAAAAACGACGACTAAAGATACAACCCGGTCCACTAACAATCTGTGCCGTTAACAACACCACTTACTGTCCGTTTCATTCCCACTTCTAAACGTAAAAAGACGAGTAAAGATACAACCCGGTCCACTAATAATCTGTGCCGTTAACAACACCGGTTACTGCCCGTTTCATGCCAACTTCTAAACGTAAAAAGACTACTAAAGATACAACCCGGTCCACTAATAATCTGTGCCGTTAACAACGCCAGTTACTGTCCGTTTCATGCAAACTTCTAAACGTAAAAAGACTACTAAAGATACAACTCGGTCCACTAATAATCTGCGCCGTTAACAACGCCAGTTACTGCCCGTTTCATTTCCCACTTCTATACGTATGAAATGACGACTAAAGATACAAACCGGTCCACTAATAATCTGAGCCGTTAACAACACCAGTTACTGCCCGTTTCATTCCCACTTCTAAACGTATGAAAAGATGACTAAAGATACAACCCGGTCCACTAACAATCTGAGCCGTTAACAACGCCAGTTACTGTCCGTTTCATTCCCACTTCTAAACGTAAAAAGATGACTAAAGATACAACCCGGTCCACTAACAATCTGAGCCGTTAACAACGCCAGTTACTGTCCGTTTCATTCCCCACTTCTAAACGTAAAAAGATGACTAAAGATACAACCCGGTCCACTAACAATCTGAGCCGTTAACAACACCAGTTACTGCCCGTTTCATTCCCAATTCTAAACGTAAAAAGATGACTAAAGATACAACCCGGTCCACTAATAATCTGTGCCGTTAACAACACCGGTTACTGTCCGTTTCATGCCAACTTCTAAACGTAAAAAGATGACTAAAGATACAACCGGTCCACCCAGTCCCATAATCTGTGCCGTTAACAACACCAGTTACTGTCCGTTTCATGCCAACTTCTAAACGTAAAAAGACTAATAAAGATACAACCCGCTCCACTAATAATCTGCGCCGTTAACAACGCCAGTTACTGCCCGTTTCATTTCCCACTTCTAAACGTAAATGACGACTAAAGATACAACCCGGTCCACTAATAATCTGTGCCGTTAACAACACCAGTTACTGCCCGATTCATTCCCACTTCTAAACGTATGAAAAGATGACTAAAGATACAACCCGGTCCACTAACAATCTGAGCCGTTAACAACACCAGTTACTGTCCGTTTCATTCCCACTTCTAAACGTAAAAATATGACTAAAGATACAACCCGGTCCACTAATAATCTGTGCCGTTAACAACACCAGTTACTGTCCGTTTCATTCCCACATCTAAACGTAAAAAGATGACTAAAGATACAACCCGGTCCACTAATAATCTGTGCCGTTAACAACACCAGTTACTGTCCGTTTCATTGCCAACTTCTAAACGTAAAAAGACTACTAAAGATACGACCCGGTCCACTAATAATCTGTGCCGTTAACAACACCGTTACTGTCCGTTTCATGCCAACTTCTAAACGTAAAAAAGACTACTAAAGATACAACCCGCTCCACTAATAATCTGCGCCGTTAACAACGCCAGTTACTGCCCGTTTCATTTCCCACTTCTAAACGTAAAAATGACGACTAAAGATACAAACCCGGTCCACTAATAATCTGAGCCGTTAACAACACCAGTTACTGCCCGATTCATTCCCACTTCTATACGTATGAAATGACGAGTAAAGATACAACCCGGTCCACTAACAATCTGAGCCGTTAACAACACCAGTTACTGTCCGTTTCATTCCCACTTCTAAACGTAAAAATATGACTAAAGATACAACCCGGTCCACTAATAATCTGTGCCGTTAACAACACCAGTTACTGTCCGTTTCATTCCCACATCTAAACGTAAAAATATGACTAAAGATACAACCCGGTCCACTAACAATCTGAGCCGTTAACAACACCAGTTACTGTCCGTTTCATTCCCACTTCTAAACGTAAAAATATGACTAAAGATACAACCCGGTCCACTAATAATCTGTGCCGTTAACAACACCGGTTACTGTCCGTTTCATTCCCACATCTAAACGTAAAAAGATGACTAAAGATACAACCCGGTCCACTAATAATCTGTGCCGTTACAACACCAGTTACTGTCCGTTTCATTCCCACTTCTAAACGTAAAAATATGACTAAAGATACAACCCGGTCCACTAATAATCTGTGCCGTTAACAACGCCAGTTTACTGTCCGTTTCATTCCCACTTCTAAACGTAAAAAGATGACTAAAGATACAACCCGGTCCACTAAAAATCTGAGCCGTTAACAACGCCAGTTACTGTCCGTTTCATTCCCACTTCTAAACGTAAAAAAGATGACTAAAGATACAACCCGGTCCACTAACAATCTGAGCCGTTAACAACACCAGTTACTGTCCGTTTCATTCCCACTTCTAAACGTAAAAATATGACTAAAGATACAACCCGGTCACTAATAATCTGTGCCGTTAACAACACCAGTTACTGTCCGTTTCATTCCCACATCTAAACGTAAAATATGACTAAAGATACAACCCGGTCCACTAACGTAACAACACCAGTTACTGTCCGTTTCATTCCCACTTCTAAACGTAAAAATATGACTAAAGATACAACCGGTCCACTAATCTGAGCCGTTAACGCCAACTGTCCGTTTCATTCCCACTTCTAAACGTAAAAATGACTAAAGATACAACCCGGTCCACTAAAAATCTGAGCCGTTAACAACAGCCAGTTACTGTCCGTTTCATAAACGTAAAAACATGACTCAACCCGGTTTCTGAGCCGTTCAGTTACTGTCCGTTTCATTCCACTTCTCTTCCACATCTAAAGTCCGAAACGTAAAAATATGACTAAAGATACAACCCGGTCCACTAACAATCTGAGCCGTTAACAACACCAGTTACTGTCCGTTTCATTCCCACTTCTAAACGTTAAAAAATATGACTAAAGATACAAACCCGGTCCACTAATAATCTGTGCCGTTAACAACACCGGTTACTGTCAGTTTCATTCCACAATCTAAACGTAAAAAGATGAACTAAAGATACAACCCGGTTCACTAATAATCTGTGCGTTAACAACACCCAGTTACATGTCCGTTTCATTCACCAACTTCTAAACGTAAAAATATGACTAAAGATACAACCCTGGTCCACTAATAATCTGTGCTGTTAACAACGCCAGTTATGCCGTTCATTCCCACTTCTAAACGTAAAAAGATTGACTCTAATGCTTCACAACACGGCTCCACTAAAAAATCAGAGCCGTTAACAACGCAGTTACTGTTCCGTTTCATTCCCACTTCTAAACGTAACAAGATGACTAATGATAAACCCGGTCCACTAACAATCATGAGTCGTTAAACAACGCCAGTTACTGTCCGTTTCATTCCACATCTAAAAAGTAAAAAAGATGACTAAAGATACAAACCGGTCCACTAACAATCTGAGCCGTTAACATCACCAGTTAAGTCGTTTTCATTCCACATCTAAAACGTTTAATTTGACTAAAGATACAACCCGGTCCACTAACAATCTGAGCCGTTATCATCATCCAGTTAGGTCCGTTTCATTCCACTTCTAAACGTATAATCAATTTGACTAAAGATACAACACGGTCCACTAATAATCTGTGCCGTTAAAACACCGGGTTACTGTCCGTTTCATTTCCACAATCTTTTTTTTAAAAGTAAAAAGATGACTAAAGATACAAACCGGTCCACTAAATAATCTGTGCCGTTAACAAACAGTTATGTCCGTTTCATCCCACTTTAAACGTAAAAATATGACTAAAGATACAACCCGGTTACACTAATAATCTGTTGCGTGTTAACAACACCAGTTTACTGCCCGTTTCATTCCCACTTTAAACGTAAAAAGATGACTCTTAAGATACTACCAGGTCCACTAACAATCTGAGCCCGGGGTTAACATCACCAGTTACTGTCCGTCTTCATTCCATTCTAAACGTAAAAATATGGATAAAGATACAACCCGGTCCACTAATAATCGGTGCCGTTAAACAAAACACAGTTACTTCCGTTTCATTTCCCACATCTAAAACTAAAAATATGGACTAAAGATACACCCGTCCACTATACAATCCTGTGCCGTTACAATCACCAGTTACTCGTCCGTTTCATTCCCACTTCTAAAACGTAAAAAAATATTGACTAAGATACAACCCGGTCCACTTAATAATCCGCGTGGGAGTGCTGTTAAGAACGCAGATTACTGCCCCGTTTCCTTCCCACTTCTAAACGTACAAAATATGACTAAAAGATACAACCCGGTCCACTAAAAATCTGAGCCGTTAACAACGCCAGTTACTGTCCGTTTCATTACCACTTCTAAACGTAACAAAATTAGGAACTAATAGATACCAACCCCGTCCACTAACATTCTGAGCCGTTTAACAAACACCTGCCAGTTACTGTCCGTTTTTTTTTTCCATTCCCACTTCTAAACGTAAAAATTGACTAAAGATACAAACCGGTCCACTAATTATCTGGTGCCGTTACACCACCAGTTACTGTCCGTTTCATTCTCCACATCTAAACGTAATAAATATGAATAAAGATACAACCCGGTCACTAACTCAAATCTGTAGCCTTAACAACACCAGTTACTAGTCAGTTTCACTTCCCACGTTTAAACGTTAAAAATATGGACTAAAGATACAACCCGGGTCCACTAATATTCTGTGCGTTGTTATCAACACCGGTTTACTTGTCCTGTTTCATTCCCACATCCCAACACGTATAAAGATGACTAAAGATACATCCCGGGTCATAATAATTGTGCCGTTAACACACAGTTACTGTTCAGTTTCGCATTCCACTTCTAACGTTAAAAATATGACATAAAGATACAACCCGGTCCCCCCCCACTATTATCTGTGCCTGTTAAGAACGCCAGTTACTGCCGTTTCATTCCCAATTCTAAAAGTAACAAAGATGACTAAAGATACAACCCGGTCACTAAAAATATGAGCCGTTAACAAACCGACCAGTTACTGTCACGTTTCATCCCCACTTATAACGTAAAAAATTGACTAAAGATACAACCCGGTTCCACTAACAACTCTGAGGCCGTTAACAACACATGTTATGTCCGTTTCATTTCCCACTTCTAAACGTAAAAAATATGACTAAAGATACAACTCCGGTCCCTATTTATCTGTGCCGTTACAATCAACACCGGTTACTGTCCGTTTCATTCCCACATCTAAACGTAAAAGATGACTAAAAGATTACAACCCGGTCCATAATAATCTGTGCCGTATCAACACAAGTTACTGTCCGTTTCATTCCCACTTCTAACAAAACGTAAAAAAAAATATGACTAAAGATACACCCGGTCCATCTAATAATCTGTTGCTGTTAAAACACCAGTTAGCTGCCCGATTCATTCCCAACTTCTAAACGTAAAAGATGACTAAATATACAACCCGGTTCTCTAACAATCTGAGCCGTTCTAAAACACACCAGTTACTGTCCGGTTTCATTACCCACTTCTAAACGTTAAAATTATGACTAAGATACAACCCAGGTCCACTAATAATCTGTGCCGTTAACAACACCAGTTACTGTCCGTTCATTCATACATCTAAACCGTAAAAATTTTTGACTAAAGATACAACCGGTCCACTCTAACAATCTGAGCCGTTAACAACACCAGTTCTGTCCGTTTCATTCCACTTCTAAAATTAAAATTATGACTAAAAGATTACAACCCGGCCACTAATAATCTGTGGCCAGTTATACCAAAACACCGGTTCGTCCGTTTCATTCCCACATAAAACGTAAAAAGATGACTAAAGATACCAATCCCGGTCCACTTAATTAATCTGAGCCGTTACAACACCAGTTACTGTCCGTTTCATTCCCACTTCTAAACGGTAAAAATATGACTAAAGTTACAATCCCCGGTCCACCTAAAAATCTGAGCCGTTAACCACGCCAGTTACTGTTCCGTTTCATTCCCACTTCTAAACGTAAAAAGATGAACTAAAGATACAACCCGGCTCCCACTAACAATCTGTGCCGTTAACAACGCCATGTTTAACTGTCCGTTTCATTCCAACTTGTAATCGTAAAAAAGATGACTCTAAGATACAACCCGGCTCCACTAACAATCTGAGCCGTTAACAACACCAGTTACTGTCCGTTTCATCCACTTCTAAACGTAAAAATCATGACTAAAGATACAACCGGGTCCACTAATAATCTGTGCCGTTAACATCACAGTTACTGTCCGTTTCATTCCCACATCTAAACCTTAAAAATATGACTAAAGATACAAACGGTCCACTAACAATCTGAGCCGTTAACAACAACCAGTTACTTGTCCGTTTCATTTCCCACTTATAAACGTAAAAAATATTACTAAAGATACAACCCGAGTACACTAATAATCTGTGCTGTTAAGAACGCAGTTACTGCCAGTTCATTCCCACTTCTAAACGTTAAAAAGATGACTTAAAGATACAACCCGGGTACCACCTAATTATATGAAGCCGTTAACAAGCCAGTTCTGTCCGTTTCTTTCCCACTTCTAAACGTAAAAATATGACTAAAGAATTACAACCGGTCCACTAACTAATCTGAGCCGTTAAACAACATCCAGTTACTGTCCGTTTCATTCCCACTTCTAAACACGTTAAAAAATAATGACTAAAGATACAACCCGGTCACTAATAATCTGTGCGTTAACAACACATGTTACTGTCCGTTTCATTCCACACATCTAAAACGTAAAAATAGTACTAAAGATACCAACACGGTCCTCTAACAATCTGGCCGTTAACAAACACCAGTTACTGTCCGTTTCATTTCCCATCCTCTAAACGTAAAAATATGGACTAAAGATACAACCCGGGTCCACTAATATATCTGTGCCGTTAAAACACGGTTATCTGTCCGTCTCATTACCCAATCTAATCGTACAAAAGATGACTAATGATACCAACCCGGTCCACTTTATAATCTGTGACGTTAACATAACACCAGTTATGGCCGTTTCATTTCCCTCTTCTAATCGTAAAAATATTGACCCTCTCTAAAAGATTAAGAATAATCAGGAGAATAATGATTCTAACACCGGTCCACTAATATTCTGTGCTGTTAAGAGTACGCCAGTTTAATGCCCGTTTCATTCCACTTCTAAACGATATAAGAGGTATAATGATTTACATCCAGGGTCTCTAATAAATCTGAGCCGGTTAACTAACGCTGTTAGCGGTACGTGTCTTTCCAACTCTCGTTATACGTGTAAATTATTGAAGTAAGTGTCTACCCGGTCTCTATCATATGCTGAGCCAGTTATACAATACACCTGTTATTAGGGCCGGGTTCATTGCCCTATCTGCAAGTTTCGGAATTATATGTCATATTGTTAATAACCCACTGAGGGGGATGAATGGAACGAACGGGAATCGGGGGGGGGTGACGAGTGTGAAGAGGTTGAGGTCGGGCTAGCAAGAAGGGGGCAGATGGGGAGAGGGCGAAAGAGGGGTCGAAAGGAGTATAGACGGGATACATGAGAATCGAAGAACTCTGAAGAAAGACGGGGAGAGGAAGTAATAGGTCATAGGGGAGGGAATGACACGTGGGCGGGATTGGTGAAGGAGTTAAGGAAGAAGGGCACGCCGGACTCCCTGCGCCAAGCGCAGCGTCCATTTCTCCATCTGTTAACACTCATCCCCTTCCACGTCTCTAATCTGTTCTCTCCTCTCCATTACTCGTGTTTCATATAATCCTCCTCCCACTTCCATTTCCTGTCCTATTGCTTGGTCATCCGGTTCAACACCCTTCCATCACTTTCCACTTCTCTTTCGTCTGTTCCCATTTACCCTTCCGTCCCATCTATGCTCGGTCCACTCTCTCCTCTCCACTAGTTCTTCCACTAATAATTCGTGCCGTTAACAACACGGTTACTGTCCGTTTTTTTTTCACATTCCCACATCTAAACGTAAAAAGATGACTAAAGTACAACCCGGGTCCACTAATAATCTGTTTTGCCCGTTCAACCAACACCAGTTACTGTACAGTTTCATTCCCACTTCTAAACGTAAAAAAAATATGACTAAAAAGATTACAACACCGGTACTCCACTAAATAATCTGTGCTGTTAACAACACCAGTTACTGCCGATTTCATTCCACTTACATAAAGTTAAAAAGTTGACTAAAGATACAACCGGTCCACGACTAACAATATGAGCCCGGTTAACAACACCAGTTACTGTCCGTATCAATCCCACTTCTAAACGTAAAAATATGACTAAAGATACAAACCGTCCACTAATAATCTGTGCCGTTAACTACACCAGTTACTGTCGTTTCATTCCTACATCTAAAAGTAAAAAATATGATCTGTATAGATACAACCCGGGTACCACTAACAATCTGAGCCGTTAACAACACCAGTTACTAGTCCTGTTTCACTTCCCACTTCTAACGTACAAATCTTGACTAAGATACAACCGGTCCATAATAATCTGTGCCGTTAACAACAACGGTTACTGTCCGTTTCATTCCACATCTAAACGTAATAGATGACTAATGATACAACCCGGTCCAATAAGAATCTGTGCCGTTACACACACCAGTTACCTTCGTTTCATTCCCACTTCTAAAAGTATTAAAAATATGACTAAAAGATAAAACCGGTCCACTTAAAATCTGAGCCGTTAACAACGCCAGAGCTTAATGTCCGTTTCATTCCCACTTCTAAACGTAAAAAAAGATGACTAAAGATTACAACCCGGTCACTAACATCTGAGCCGTTAATCAAACGCCAGTTACTGTCCGTTTCCATTCCCACTTGTTTAAACGTTAAAAGATGACTAAAGATACAACCCGTCCACTAATCATAATCTGAGCCTCGTTAACAACACCAGTTACTGTCCGTTTCATTCCCACTTCTAAACGTAAAAATATGGATCTAAAGATTCAACCCCGGTCCACTAATATCTGTGCCTGTTAACAACACGGTTACTGTCCGTTTCATTCCCCACATCTAAACGTTAAAAAGATGACTAAAGATACAACCGGGTCCACTAATAATCTGTGCCGTTAACAACACAGTTAATGTCCGTTTCTTTCCACTTCTAAACGTAAAAATATGACTAAAGATACAACCCGGTCCACTAAAAATCTGAGCCGTTAAACAACGCCAGTACTGTCCGTTTCATTCCACTTCTAAACGTAAAAAGATGACTAAAGATACAACCCGGTCCACTAACAATCTGGAGCCGTTAAACAACGCCAGTTACTGTCCGTTTCATTCCCATGTTAAACGTAAAAGGATGACTAAAGATACAACCCGTCCACTAACCAATCTGAGCCGTTAACAAACACCAGTTACTGTCGTTTCATTCCACTTCTAAACAAGGAAAATATATGACTAAAGATACAACCCGGGTCCACTAATTATCTGGTGCCGTTAAACAACACCAGTTACTGTCCGTTTCGATTCCCACATATAACGTAAAAATATGACTAAGATACAAACCGGTCCTCTAACAATCTGAGCCGTTAACAACACCAGTTACTGTCCGTTCATTCCACTTCTAAACGTAAAAATATGACTAAAGATAAACCCGGTCCACTAATAATCTGCTGCCGTTAACAACAACCGGTTACTGTCCGTTTCTTCCCACATCTAAACGTTAAAAGATGACTAAAGATACAAACCGTACGGTCCACTAATATCTGTGCCGTTAACAACACCAGTTTACTGTCCGTTTCATTCCCCACTTCTTAACGTAAATAGTTGGTCTAAAGATACAAAAACCGGTCCACTAATTAATCTGTTGCTGTTAACAACGCAGTACCTGCCCGTTTCATCCCACTTCTAAACGTAGAAAAGATGGAATAAAGATACAACCCGGTCCACTAAAAATCTGAGCCTAAACAAACGCCAGTTACTGTCCGTTTCATTCCCACTTCTAACGTAAATGCAGGACTAAAGATACCAAAACCCGGTCCACTAACAATTGGATGCGTTGAACAACGCCAGTTTACTGGTCCGTTTCATTCCCACTTCTAACCACCGTAAAAAGATGACTAAAGTTCACTAACCCGGGTCCACTAACCAACTGAGCGTTAACAACACCAGTTACTGTCCGTTTCATTCCCATCTTCTAACGTTAAAAATATGACTAAATAGATACAACCCACGGTCCACTAATCATCTGTGCCGTTAACGAACTCCAGTACGTGTCCGTTTCATTCCAACCATCTAAACGTAAAAATATGACTAAAGATACAACACGGTCACTAACAATCTGAGCACGTTAACAAACACCAGTTACTGTTCCGTTTCATTTCCCACTTTCTAAAACGTAAAAAATATGACTAAAGATACAACCCGTGTCCACTAATAATCTGTGCCGTTAACAACAACCGGTTTAACTGTCAGTTTCATTCCCACATCTTACAACGTAAACAAGATGGACTATAATATACAAACGGTCCACTAATAATCTGTGCACTGTTGACAACTCAGTTTACTGTCAGTTTCTTCTCAACTTATCAACTTAAAAAAACGACGACCTAAAGGTACAATTTGGGTCCACTAACATTCTGAAGCCGCTTACAACGCCAGTTAATGTCCGTTTTCATTCTCACTTCAATACGAATGAAAATGACGAATAACGGTAATCCCGGTCCCACTAACAATCTGAGCGTAAACTCAAAGCATGTTACAGTTCCGTTTTCATTCTTACTTTAATTACGAATGAAATGACGAATAAAGGTAGAAACCCGGTCCACAAAACAATCTGAGCCGTTAACAACGCCAGTTTACTGTCCGTTTCATTCTCACTTCAATACGACTGAAATGACGAAATATAGTAGATTACAAACCGGTCCACTAACAATCTGAAGCCGTTAACAAACCAGTTACTGCTCCGTTTCATTCCACTTCTAAACGTAAAAATAGATGAATAGAGATACATACCCGGTCCACTAATAATTGTGCCCGTTGACAACACCAGTTGAATGTCGTTTCAATTCATCACTTCAATACGAATGAAATGATCGAATAAAGGTTTCACCCGGTCTCCACTAACAATCTGAGGCCGGTAAACAAAGCCAGTTTACTGTCGTTTCATTCTCACTTCAATACGGTATGATATGACGAATAAAGGATAGAACCCGGGTGCACTAACAATCTGAGCGTTTAACCAACGCCAGTTACTGACCGTTTCATTCTCACTTCAATAGAATGAAATGACGAATATCAGATACAACCCGGTTCACTAACAATCTGAGCCGGTAACAACGCCTGTTACTGGTCCGTTTCATCTCACTTCCGTATGAATGAAATGACGAATATGGTTACAACCCGGTCCACTAACAATATGTGCAGGGGGGGGTAACAACGCCAGTTACTGTCGTTTCAACCTCACTTCCAGTTGAATAAAATGACGAATAAAGGTACAAACCGGTCCACTAACAAATATGTGCAGTTAACAAACGCCAGTTACTGTCCGTTTCATCCTCACTTCAGTATGAATGAAATGACACGAATAAAAGGTACAACCCGGTCCCACTAACAATATGAGCCGGTAAACAAACGCCAGTTACTGGCCGTTTCATCCTCAATTCAGTATGATTGAAATGACGAATAAAGGTACAAACCGGTCCACTACAATATGAGCAGTTAAACAACGCCAGTTACTGTCCGTTTCATCCTCACTTCAGGATGAATGAAATGACGAATAAAGGTACAACCGGTCACTAACAATTATGAGTCAGTTAACTAAGCCAGTTACCTGTCGGTTTCATCCTACTTCAGTATGAATGAAATGACGAATAAAGGTTCAAACCCGGTCCACTAAACAATATGAGCAGTTAACAAAGTCAGTTACTGTCCGTTTCATCTCACTTCAGTATGAATGAAATGTCGAATAAAGGTAAAACCCGGTCCACTAACAATATGGAGCAAGTTAACAACGCCAGTTAACTGTCCGTTTCATCATCACTTCAGTTGATGAATGACCGAATAAAGGGTAAACCCGGTCACTTAACAATAATGAGCAGTTTAACAACGCCAGTTACTGTCACGTTTCATCCTCACTTCAGGATGAATGAAATGACGAAATAACAGTGTACAACCCGGTCCACTAACAATATGAGCAGTTTAACAACGCCAGTTACTGTCCTGTTTCATCCTCACTTCAGTATGAATGAAATGACAGTAATATAAAGGTAAACCCGGTCCCACTAACAATATGAGCAGTTTAACAACGCCTGTTCTACTGTCCGTTATCATCCTCACTTCCAGGTATATGAATGAAATGACGAATAAAGGTACAAACCGGTCCACTAACCAATGATGAGCAGTTAACAACGCCAGTATACTGTCCGTTTTCATCCTCATTCAGTATGAATGAAATGGACGAATAAAGGTACAACCGGGCCACCAAAATTTGAGCAGTTAACAACGCCAGTTACTGTTCCGTTTCATCACTCACTTTAGTTTGATGAAATGACGAATAAAGGTACAACCGTTACACTAACAATCATATGAGCAGGTTAACAACGCCAGTTACTTTCCGTTTCATCCTACTTCAGTATGATTGAAATGAGAATAAAGGTTTACAACCACGGTCCAATAACAATATGAGCAGTTGAACAACGCCAGTTACTTCGTTTCATTCTCATTCTAACGTGAAACGACGACTACAGGTTCGACGCCGTTATACAATCGCCAGTTACGTTTCACACTACAGATGTCAACCACCATTATTATTTAGAGTAAGTAAAGAAATCACAGTGTGTAATCAAGTGATAAATTTTCACGAATAAAATATGGTTCTGGTTGCCTATAACGTTTTCAAGTCACGATTTCAATATTAAAGTTTAGTTCACACTTTGACCTTTCTTACTATATTATATCTAATACATATACAGTAATTCCGCAGGTCAAGATGTTGTTGTAGCATATTTTATAAATAACGAAGCGACTGTTTTTACAAATTTTTTGTTATATAGTCTATAATTAATTTGATATCAGATGATCCACGGTCTGAGGGTTAAGGTAGAGACATGATCAGAAGATAAAATTTTTTATTAGAAACACTCCTTAATTATAGCAGCGATCCATGGGCCAGTTACTAATACTATGATGGAAAGTTGAAAACTCAAAACATATATAAGATATATCACGTATTAAAGATGGAATAGATTACATGTAAATTCCATTTAGCTTTTCTGGTATTATCTATAATTTTGGGTATTTTTTCAGAATAGCTAACAAACATGTTAAAAATAAAGTTTTAGAAATGTATTAATAATATATTAAAAGTGAGATATCTCCATAATTCCACGATTAAAAATTAATGAATTATTTTATTCAGATTTTAATTTTAAAATACTAATTATCCCTTCAGTCGTCAATTATACTTTTATTTCATGTTCCCAATCGAAATTAATCTTGTAACACATATTTACTTTATTTAAATTAGTGTAATATACTCTGAGACAAAAGATACCACTAAACTAAAATATCGGATTTTCATTCTGAAGCAAATTTTATTGTTAAGAAAAATTCATGACTCCGTTAAAGAGGACCGTGACATTTTTTTGTTTTGGAATTTAGAATATCTAATCAGAAAACTATGTAAAGAAGTTAGAAACAAAATATTAGAACAAAAGTTTAAATTTAGAACAAAAAGCCGACCACAGTAACGAATAAAACACTAGTTTATAAAACATAGTGTATAATAAAGGCACGATGTACAGTCAAGAGGTACAGTCTGGTCCACTAACAACTTTGTAACTGACAAAGCTACTCTTTGCCTCTTTCTGTTTGCCTGTATGCCGTGTACAAGTATGTGTACATAGGGTTCACCTTTTTTAATTATATTTGCCTTTGTAAAGAACTTGAACATGTTTCCATACTAAACAAGTTTCTGGCTAACCAAGTAAGTTTTGAAACTAACTACATATAAAAGATGTAAAATCTGTGAACATTCCGGTAAATAGTTAATAATGTAAATGCTTCACTTTCTTTAAACAAACGTTCAAAGTTTCAGCTAAGGCTTTGAATAGATCGTATGTGTCACTAATAATAAATCACTTTCGACTGAAACTAAAAATCTTAGTGCCTAGTTTTAGACGTTTTCTTTAAACAACGCTGCAACAATTTTGTAAAAATTAAGTTATATACTTGTTTTAGTGACCGATTAATTTACGAGTACATAAGTATAAAGGCTTCCATGAAGGTGCCATTGAACAGGTTTATTAAAATTTAGTGCGAACTTATACATTCATAGTTACATAATCTCAACTATAACACCTCAGTGTAGGAATTGACAAAAACGTAGCCTAAATGTAACTAAAGGTAATTTTTACATGCATAGCGATCGCTAGAAGACCAAAAATCGTAAATGAAAACTCAAAAATCATGAAAAAAATTCAAAGCAATAAACGAGACAGGCAATTTAATTTTTTTTTACCTCTGATCCAAACACTTGACTGATAGGATACCTTATTATCTCGAATGAAAGGATAGCTAATTTAGCTTAAGAAGGAGTTTCGAAGTGACTAATTTGTGCACAATGGCAAAATCCGTGCCAAGCTCAGCAGTAATGATTGTTTAATATTACATGCAGACTTACAAGGAGGTTTATTCAAAGACAAGTCACATAAAAACTTTAGCACTGATAACTTTTAATCATAGTAAATATAAAACGGGTTTTATATTATTTAGTTTTTTCATATATTGATCGATCTTTAAAGGGTTTGTAAGTGGGCTAATAAATGCGCTTACAAATATAAATTAAATTCATATATTCAAATCAATTAAATAAAGAAAGTAAAATTATATATTTTCAAATGCTAAAATTAAATTAAATTCTTTAACTACAGTAACTATGCCAATAAATCTACATTCTTTCATAGTTCTAACAATTACTTATTATAATCAAACATAAACTTTTTAAGAATAAACCAAGGTCCGCGCCAGGCGTAACAGTAGCGACCATCCGCTCCATGAAATACCGTTTTAATGACGCCACAAAATGTGAGTGGCTGGATATTGAGGTGATTTGAACAGGCAGGGCACTCCAAACTCGGCAAGCCGATATTTCAAATGACTTTGTCATACGTAACACTTGTATGGTGGGGCATACGCAGGGCTGAGGTCCTGGATCTTGACTCACTTGCACTCCTTTGTGCTCCAAACTCAAAATCAGAGGAATATTTGGCAATTTTGTGTGGGTAAAAGCATGAGTAAAAGAAAGTATTTTTATACATCTCTGATCAGCTAGCTCTAAAATATTTGATCAGTTATAGTATGGAGTCATGTGCTCATCTCTTGGTACGTCAAAAGCGTAGCGTAAACAGTAATTTTTAGGCCTTTGCGGTCCTTCACCAAGTGATAAGGTCGTATCATTTAAGACAAAGTTGCAGTAAGTAATGCAATATTATTGATTTCACCAGAATTAGTTTCAACTCGGCTGGTAAAAGTTTATTTTTGAAATTATAAATAAAACAGGATATATTGCGAAATTCCGAGCTTACAAGCCATTTTTCACCGATCCAGCATTAACCTCCACAAACGTGGAAAGAAAAACTGTAAATTTAACGATTTTCAATTTTCCATTAAGTGAGCTAGTATTGCTATCCTCGTGCCATCCTACGTAATCCAGTTAAAATGATAAATTAGTTAATAATGTAGTAAAAGAAAAAAAAGAATAAAAATACTCGTATATAATAAGGTAGGCCTCATGAAGTAAGAAATTGCAGTTATTTCATCTCAATTATATCATGTATGAAGTATAAGTTAATTAGGCAAGTCTAATATCGTTATAGAGTAATAGAACTTATGAATGCGTCCCAAAATCATTTTATTGCAGGAAAGTCTGAGGTAAGTACCTAACGAAGATAGAAATACTGAATTCTCACAGGTAAAATAAGTAAATTTAGTCACCCACACAATAACCACAAAAACCACTAGGATGAGATTTGAACCAGTCGTGTGTTTTATAATGTATCTTGAGGAGTTTAACAAAATAATATGTAACACAGTCCATTTTTTACGTTCCGTAAACACTCTCCTTAGTCAATACCGAAAAATGTAAATTAAACTGTATTTTTGATGCTAATATATGCCATTAACAGGTCACTTTATCCTACTTTTGCACTGACAAACGGAATTACTAAAAGCTTCTTTCGAATACTTATTGTAAAAAAGAAATCTCCATCGGGAAGAAATTTCCTCTGTAAAACATCACTTGCTGTATCTGATTAACCTCCAATTTATTTAACGCCTGTAATTGTAGGTATTGAATTACTTCAATGGTTTTTTCGTATTCTCGTATCTTTAGAATTCGATTAAAACTAATCCACTTTATTATCTTTTTAGGCATAAAACAGCTGAAATCACCCTCAAAGTGTTTACATTACTTCACTTCGTGTCACGAGATGAAAGTTCCCCATTCTCGGTCAAAACGTGATCTTCCTCCTTTTAATTGGCAATAATTATAGGTTGGGCTAATTTACTTCCTTCATTAAACTTAATACTTAGTTTCCTTTTTTAAGTTTAGTGGGTCATCAACAGATGTAGTAAATTTCTTTATAAATATTAAACTCTAGAAAATACTTTAAAATGCTGCTCCTAAATTTTATAAACATCACTCACGTTGAAGAACTCAAGATCAGAATAAAGGTAATAAGTATTTATCATTATTATTTAAACCTTTTTATGCTCTTGATTTCAAACTGTTAGACTTTTACTACAAGCACAACTGTTGAGGTTTTTACTTTACAACTTAAGTTTAGGTTTAATCCCTCGCAAACAATGGAAATATCATTTAAACTTAGTGAAGAGAAATTATAAAATCCATGATGAAAGGCATTTCTTAAGTTAAAAAAAGCTGTTTTGTAAAAAGAAATAATTTGTTTTCTTGGATATAAAACAGCTTTTCCTATTTAACAGTTAAAAAATGTTGGAGGGAATATATCTTACTAGGTTTAATGCCCAGAATTTACTCAAATCTCGAAGACACTTCTCAGGTCCAGGACAAATTATAGTATGTAAATAACAGGAACTCAATCGAAAATTCATATTTCAGAGGATGTATAAACTTTAGAGTTGAGGAATCACTCTTCCATTATTTCGTGTTCAACAGTTAATCAAATCTTGTCATTATCTAACCAGCTAATCTCGTTCTATCTCAGATTGTGTAATATTACTTGTCATGAAGACATTGTTTATAAGATTTCCGGTGTTATTAACTGAATCCAAACACCATGTTGAGAATATATAAAACTTAACGTTTGGGAATCAATCTGCTATTGTTTCTTATATTATGTGTGAAAGAGTAACACAATACAAACATCATGTTGAGAAGATATAGAACGTTAAAGTTGAGGATTCACTCTTCCATTATTTCGTATTCAACAGTTAATCAAATTTTGTAATTATCTGAACAGCTGATCTTGTTCCATCTCAGATTGTGTAATATTTACATGTCATGAAGACATTGCTTATAAGAATTTCGGTGTTATTAACTAAATTCTAACACCATGTTGAGAATATATAGAACTTAACTTAACGTTTGGGAATCAATCTGCTATTGTTTCTTATAGTATGTGTGAAAGATTAACACAATACAAACATCATGTTGAGAAGATATAATACGTTAACGTTGAGTAATCACTCTTCTATTGTTTCGTATTCAGTCAGCTTACGAGTTTAATCCAATCATGTAGTTTACTGAACTGCTGATCTTGTTCTACCTCAGGTTGTGTGATATTATACACCCTACAAGGCATTGTTTATAAGAATTCTGGTGTTATTAACTAAATCCAAACACCATGTTGAGAATATATAGAACGTAACTTAACGTTTGGGAATCAATCTTCTATTGCTTACATCATGTTGAGAGGATATAGAACGTTAACGTTGAGTAATCACTCTTCTGTTGTTTCGTATTCAGTCAGCTTACGAGTTAATCCAATCTTGTAGTTCCCTGAACTGCTGATCTTGTTTGTACCTCAGGTTGTGTGATTTTTATACACTCTACAATGCATTGTTTATAAGAATTCCGGTGTTATTAACCAAATCCAAACACCATTTTGAGAATATATAGAAACTTAACTTAACGTTTGGGAATCAATCTTCTATTGTTTACATCATGTTGAGAGGATATAGAACGTTAAAGTTGAATAATCACTCTTCTATTGTTTCGTATTCAGTCAGCTTACGATTTAATCCAATCTTGTAGTTCCCTGAACTGCTGATCTTGTTGTACCTCAGGTTGTGTGATATTATACACTCTACAAGACATTGTTTATAAGAATTCTGGTGTTATTAACTAAATCCAAACACCATGTTGAGAATATATAGAACGTAACTTAACGTTTAGGAATCAATCTTCTATTGCTTACATTATTTTGAGAGGATATAGAACGTTAACGTTGAGTAATCACTCTTCTATTGTTTCGTATTCAGTCAGCTTACGAGTTAATCCAATCTTGTAGTTCCCTGAACTGCTGATCTTGTTCTACCTCAGGTTGTGTGTGTTATTATACACCCTACAAGGCATTGTTTATAAGAATTCTGGTGTTATTAACTAAATCCAAACACCATGTTGAGAATATATAGAACGTAACTTAACGTTTGGGAATCAATCTTCTATTGCTTACATTATTTTGAGAGGATATAGAACGTTAACGTTGAGTAATCACTCTTCTATTGTTTCGTATTCAGTCAGCTTACGAGTTAATCCAATCTTGTAGTTCCCTGAACTGCTGATCTTGTTCTACCTCAGGTTGTGTGTTATTATACACCCTACAAGGCATTGCTTATAAGAATTCCGGTGTTATTAACTAAATCCAAACACCATGTTGAGAATATATAGAACGTAACTTAACGTTTGGGAATCAATCTTCTATTGCTTACATCATGTTGAGAGGATATAGAACGTTAACGTTGAGTAATCACTCTTCTATTGTTTCGTATTCAGTCAGCTTACGAGTTAATCCAATCTTGTAGTTCCCTGAACTGCTGATCTTGTTCTACCTCAGGTTGTGTGATATTATACACCCTACAAGACATTGTTTATAAGAATTCCGGTGTTATTAAATCATTTCACTGAGTTGTTCTCAGAAATTGTGAAACTTTTTTTAATACTAACGATAATTATGAACGTGTCAGATCCCTTTATCTTATATATTAAGGTTTTTATAATTTATGTCAGTTATAAAAATCTAATTTTGATTTTAATTTGACGGTAAAGGATCAAATGACATAATTTTGAATCCAGGAATACACATGTATGTTTCGTAGTACCTAATTCTATCATATAAAATATATAAAAATAAATGTTTTGGTAAAACAATGTATTGCTAAAAATGTTATGGAAAATATTTCATCATTATTTAAATATCAGAACACAGTAAAAAAAATACTTAAACAGTCAATACAAGGTAATAAAAGCGATCACCCCTCTGAAAGATTTATGAACATTCTTCAGTCCAAAAAAGAGACTTGGGGATTTTTTTGCATAAACAGAAACTACACACAAACATAACAGAACAGAACACAAACAATATTCAAAGACAGCTTTCCTGTTTATAAGAAATATGTATCATAACAATAAAAATCCATTTTTGTGCCAACACATAAAATTTTCACAATGTTAACCGAATTTACATTTTGAAAATATTTATTCTTAATTTTTCTTTATAATTTTGTGTGTTTGTGCGGTTTTATGTTTTTTGTTATAATTATATAATTTTATCCAACATAAATATTTTTAAGAATTTTCATTTCATGATTATCAATAGAATTCTACAAATATTTCAGTGTGATACAATTCACAATTATAAGACAAATAAACAAACCATTAATTAATATAATAACGGAAATTAAATTACATGTTGCATGTTGTGTTTGCCTGTATAGTCTGAATTCTAGTTAATTTATTTCGGCTTCATAATTTCTTTTATAATGAGTGAGGAAATATTTGATTCTTTACTACAAGCGTTAAACACAGCAAGAGATATTCCTGACATCAAACGAGTATGGAGGAATATGATCATAAATTATTGAAATGTGTTTCGTACAACGTATTGCCTGTACATGACCTCGGAAAGTTATGTAATTCCCTCCCTAAGCAGAACACGCGCATTTTAAAAAGAGTGAATCTTGACATGTATCGTGTCTTGAATTCTTTCCGTCTTCTTTCTCCTCCATATTATGTTTAAAATGCTTATATTTGTGCTTATATTTGTGAAATAAATGCTTATAAAAAGTACTGTACTAAGTACATGAAAAAAAGTTAAATTAAAATTATACCATATTAATATAATGTTTATTTGACTGCCAAATAGTTACATTAAATAACTCTCAAATTATAAGGATATTTTTTATATTAGCAGATTGAATGTTTTTAGGACTGCTGGTAGGAATGAGTTGTAATAATGAAAATGTTATAAGAAAAAACTGAAGATGCTTTAAATTAATTCTGGGGACATATACATTATTTTATTTTATAAAATAAAATATAAATATACAAAAATATAAATACATTTGAACTGTTAACCGTAATGATGCACGAATACAATTTTGTACGGCAATAACAGGATTGATAAGATTCTTCTTCTCAATAACAGTTAAAAAGTATATAAAATTTGCACAATCGTAGAATAATTGTGTTCCTAAGAAACAATAAATTTTTTATTTATAAAATATATTTAAGCATATTTTTATTTAACTGAACTGAAGACCTCTATTTTACTCCCAATAATAGTGAATATTCAAGAATACTTCTTGCAAATGAGCAATGTACCTAATGATAAATTTAATCAAAGAGAAACCCCGAAATAATCTTTTGTTATTCTTATTTACGTATAACAGTATATTATGTGTATGTGTATATTTATGATAAAATTTAGGTGATTGTCAAAAATAAAAGATTACTCGAAAACAATTCCACGTGTTTTACCTAAAATAATATAAAGTGTTCAATTATTAATGGATACAGTCTGCATAATGATATAGTATGTTATCTCCTTAAGTAATCGAATAATTAATCGAAAAAAGGTAAATTCCCTGACTAGTTCGAACTTGCTACATAGATAAAACATTTAAATTGAGTCAAGAATACAAGATGATCCATTGAGGCATGAAAGTCTTTGATCTACATTTAGAAATAATGCCGAATCAGACCACAGAGTCGATTCATCGGAACTAACAAATGGAGGGGATATGTCGAAATATAACTCAATCCTGATTAACTCTATCGAGAGCCTTTGAAACTCCAGTTCAAACAACATTGAATCTGCCATCAATACCGAATTCAGATGATGTATTGAACAGAATTTCCATCAGATTGGAAACTGCTGATTTATAAAGAAGAACGCCTTATGAAAGACTTTTGTATAATAATTTATTCTTCTTATTGAAGATGTCATATAATAAATCTAATGTTTATGTCAATTTCAAACACGAGAAGCTAATATTCCCAGGCGTGAGTTACAAATTAATATGAATATATTACTGAATGTAATTAGATAACTAAGGATTAGCTGTTTATAAGTTACGCTGTCATATTTCCATATTACACTAGGAAGGGTACGTCATACATCACGTGTCGCGTATAAGACTTCGCCATGGCTCCATACAAAATGTCATATCTATATCTCATGTGGTCGTGACGAACGACCAGCCGCATGTTTGTAGCTTTAATGACGTCATTCTACTGTCTAATCACTCTGACTGAAAGTGAGGAGCAACTCATCAGCTAAATTGGTTCATTTCATTAATGTCCACACACTGCATACCCTGTTGAATACATTTTCTTCGTCTAGCTTCAAGGCTTGTCTATCGGTAACACAAAGTAGTTTCATATAAATTCTAGAATGACATCTGATAGCAGGTTTATGTCGATATTAAATACATAATTAACATTATATTGTGCTGTGATAAATTATGTAAGCCGGGACTGAAATTATCGGAAAATTATTACTGGGCCAGACAGTTTCATTACAGAGCATTTTAAAACTAAAAAGAAGCCGTATCCAAAATTCATTCATTTATTAAATATTTTTTATAGAAATAAATTAAAAACTAGTTCACAACATCCAAATTGGAAACCCCTTACTTTAGTAATATTATAAGAAATTTCCCGCGTGTATGATATCGATTCAAGTGAAATAAAAATTGAGACGTTTATATATTATTACATTTCCTTTTAATAAAACTGTTATGCGTATTGTATACAATACAAAATAATTATATACGTATTTCCTAAAAGTTACTAAAGCATAGTAAGAAATTGGACATATACCGTTCAATATGGTCATTACCCATTTAATACTACGTAAACGTTTTGAGTGCTTGAACCAATTATAATAGTGAGCATAAATGAGCTAATTAGTATCACTTACTCCTATATGTTGGACAGTAAATTAGCTTCCGTCTCTGTCACATATCTAAATATTTCACTATGAGTAATTAATAAAGATAATAAGCCGAAAAATACATATATTGTAAACCGTCATTATCATTATGAATGTTAATAAGTTTAGTTGATCTTACCTTCAATTTTACAGTTAATTGGACTCAGCTAGTATGAGGTCAAATTTCCGGACAATTACCATTATCTGATACGCGTACATAAGAATAAATTCTTGAGTTAAGCTAAAAGCCCTGAAAATGTTTTCCAATGTCTTTTCTATGTGTACTTCTTCCTTCGTAAGTATAACTCCTGGGATACTCCCCTGTATTGTTTTGTGATTACATGTGTGTTTGTGAATATTCGATGAATTATAAAACATGAATTATCCGTGAGATTAAGTGTAAATTGTTTAGATCACTATGTTCAGTAATTTAATGTATTATGAAAGAAAGAATATATTGGTTTTCATTGTAATAAGCCATAAACAATTGTTAAGGTAATTTGTTACTACCAAAGAAGACAGTTAGTAATAAAGCTTGATTAATAGTTTCTGGAGACTTGAGAGTTAATACATAGTTGAACTCTCTTGTTTTTCTCTTTTTTAAAGATAAACCTTATCGATCAATAAGGTTCGGGAAAAAAGACCAGTCCCTCCACCTGTCTGTCCACCTATGTGATAACTCTTTTGTTACGTACAGTCCAGTTCTTGTTACGTACAGTCCAGTTCTTCGCTACTTCATTGTATCTGTTTATAGGTTATGTAATAGGTTAATTCCTACATAATTCTTATTATCTCAGTGTCAGGGAGCAAAAAATATTCGGGACTAGTTTCTCAAATACTCCCTACGTTGTATGGTTAACAGTAACTTAATTAAAACTATTTAACATTAACTAGTTACTATTCAATATTAATCTTCAGTATCAGACAAAATCCACAGATTTCTCCCAGTCCTCAGAAACAGAAGAATCGTCTTCTGTACACCCGCAAGAGTTATTTCGTGTCATTAAAGCAATATTTACAGCAGATTGTGTGTGAAGGAGTACAATATTTTAGAGCTAAGTTACGTGACGTAATTGTCCTATGATATATTGCCTGTACACTGTACTCCACAACTTTGCAATATCTTCCTTCAGGTCAACAGAATGTAATAAAACTGTAAGAGTAACCAATTAGAAACCAACATGTGTTTACTTACAATAATATTCTTTTGTCTTTACTAATTCATGATTATCGTATTTAAAGTAGTACAAATTGAACAAGTTTTCTGTCAAACGAAAATTTTAGCATAAATTATGTTGTAATAAAAAATATTCCTTTTACAACCACTGCGTCAGAATAAGGTCAAATTGTATTTAATAACATTCTTCATCGCTAAGATGGATTAATAGATCAGTTTAAATCAGGTTAAATAAGTGGAGTATTGAGGAAAACGTTAAACCCCTGTACGCTGGAGTGACAAATCAATGTATTATACCATCAATAGATAACAAATTTTCCTTTGCAGCCTCAGAAACACAAAGTTTCGTTCTTATTTCACAATTTCCAGCTTTATCACATTAGTTTGTGCGGTAAAGTAACTGTTGAAAAGTGAGATATCAAGAGCTCAATATTTAGTTAAGTTCGGTGGCGATTGCAGTTGGTAATATATTAACTTACGTCTCAATTCTCTCGTCGGCTACAGTGGACTCTGATTGGTCATGGTTTTCTGTAGATAGATAAGATAGATAAGAGTTTCACAGTTCATAGTCCCGTAGACGTCTTGAACTTACAGAATTTCTGTTACAACTTTAAGTGTAGAATGTACATCTTCTGAATTTTTCCTAGGATTGTAATTTGCGTTTTACCTTAATCGGAGTACCTCGTACAAGATTAGCACAATAGGAAGGCATTTATAAGATTCCAATATCGACCTGCTTGTCCATGTCATATTCAGCCGAGTACTTGGTACTGAGTCTCCATAGTACTCATGAACATGCGGTAGAGAGGCAATGGATTTGTCTAATACTGGGTTACCACCTCCCGGAGGATTCCTTTGTGACTCGTTTAAGCTTGCCTGTAGAACCTATACTATGTATATAAAAAACCGAAGTGTAACTTAAATCTGGGGGACGCAATAAATGTCCAGGGGCGACACGTATCTAATCGCAAATGGGGAGATATTGATGTTTAAACAGGGTTTGTCAACAAATCTGGTTACTCGATAGGATTTCCTTAAATGTTAAAAGTTTTTAAAAATCTGAACATAAGGGAATATTTTCTCCCATGCCCACTTTGAATAAAAGAGGCTGAAACATAACCTTTTTTACTTCCAAAATGACATGACTGAGATTGTGTCTATTATCTATCCTTATGGGATATCGACAGGAAGTGACCCCTATCCTTAACATACAATTTTGTTCATCCTATCTGTCCAAAAGCAGCACAGATAGATGTCCTTATCTCATCTCCTTGTCCTAAGTGAAAGGAAATCCTGGTGGACTGAGGATCGCCGACGACTATGTAAAAGTAGAGTTTTGGGCTGAGAACGTGGTGAGTGAGTATTGACCGATTACTAGAGCTGGGTATATCTCAGAAGTACATTCTTATTACACATATATTCAAAACCGAGTTTTTTTTGGGTTAGAGACAAACTTTTTGGGCTGATTTATTGTGAAAAGAGCGTAGCTGGAATACGATAACCACCAGAACTGCAGGGGCTGCTTGGTGTGAGACAATGCATCCGCCTCTTCTAGATGTGAGTGTGTTAGAAATATAAACAGAAAACAGCATTTTGGACACCAATCAGATCCTGTTTACTAGCTCTAAACTGTAATAGAATACTATCGGATGGTTAGAAATGTCGGATAAAATATACATAGAACATGTAACGTTGATTTTATAGTGCTCCGTAATAGAAAAGGTCTTTCATTGATAGAGAAGAAGGGGGAAACGAAGTAGTACGGGATATTTCGTTTCCGACAATCACCAATAAGTTAAGGAGAACGAAGAGGAAAGGTTAACATATACCAGGGCAATTGATTGGAGTACTCTGAGGTATAATAGGTCTGGTCTGATATTACACTGGAATGACAAGACAACCCATAATATAACAGATTGATTCCAAACTATTACAGATATTACAGATTCAGTAGACAACAACATGGAGAAAAACAAGAATGGAGGGTAGGGTTGACATAGATCAGACATAATGTGTTGTAGTAGTTCGGGTAGCAAAAGGACTGTTTTCTTTAATCAACATTACTACTTCAACTTTCCTGACTGGCAGACCTCCAAATTCGTCTCAAACTGAGCAATGTATTCTTTGATAATAATTTAGAATACTATCTTAACGCTCTTTCAAAAAACGTCAAATCTTGATTGAACTGCAGTACTTGCCTTAAATTAAAATAACCCATCGTGATGAAATGCAGTTTGAATCTATTTGAAAACACACTCTTATTTTCCTTGCAATCTATGGAGTAATACTAATGTCTAAGAAAAGAATCTTTCAACCGTTCTAATTTAGTTATGAAAATGGGTGGATATCTAAAGTTTAAAACAATTAAATTCCTAATTTTTATTTTTAAATAGGTATTTTAACTTAAGTTAACAGAGTTAAAAACTATCCAGTAACGCACTATAATGTTATAACAGCGTCAGGCTCCGACATTAAAAGGCAGAAAGTCACTATTTCCAAAAAGATTTTCTGTCCTCATACGGACGACAGATGCTGATTAAAATGTCATTTACTCTGCTATCATTTATTAAGGTTTGGTTTTTGTATAAATAAAATTAAAATATACTATCTAAAAAATTTATGTGTAATACTTCAATCCTTTATTTACTCTCACTATGACCCTAAAAATGTACTGTATCTACTGTATAATTGTGCTGAGGAAAATACCTCTATTGACTTTACGAAAAACTACATCGCCGTTTATGTAATGCAAATTGCTAATTTCTGAACAATAATATTATATAAAACCTAAAATTTATTTAATTTGGTTCATTATATTAATTAAAAATATACTATTAAAATTATATGCTCAATGTCAAACTTTTCAGTATTATTTACTATCTCAATTATTTGATAGTGGTACAATTGAGAGACAACTGAGTGTATCAGATTGTATAAGCTGTCTCTCCAGTGTAAACAGCAGATCTTTTGTTCTCCGGACATGTCCAATCAAAGTTAGCTTTTATGTGTCAAATTTGACCTATTTGACTCCCGCGTATTGTATTCGAGACACTGAAATTGATATTTTGTGAATTAACTTGTCAATTCTATTGGCCTCAGATCAGTCATATGTGGTTGGTCGGTGAATGCAGACATATTGTGACCTGTATTCTTGGGTTCAGTTTAAATAATTAGTGTTGTGTTTTATTTATATTTAAATGCAAGTTATAGAGTTAGTGAAGTTGACACACAACATGTTGGTTGTGATTCCCAACTTAGGCGTGTCCCTACGCTCTGGTATGATTTGTTTATTTTAACCAAGTTTGTAATTGTGTGTTAGGTCAGTTTTTTACTCGAAGAAAAGATCAGATTGCGAATTTCAAACCGTAGCGGTATTGATATTTTGTATCACGGAAAGATGGCAAACGTCCAGAAAAATCCTGTTTCCTTCACAATCCTTCCATCGTCAAAAACAAACTTTAAACAAAGGATTGTCACTCACTATCTTGCAAAGTTTGGAGACAAGACACTGAAACTGATATTTTGCACATTGTTGTGTTACTTTAGTTTAACGGCAGATATTTTTTACTCTGGACCCTCCCATTCAAAGTTGTTTAAACTTTCAACTATCTCACTAATCAATCAGTGCAATCTCGGCTTCTCTGACTTTCTCCATCTTATTTAATTTTATACATGTTTACAATTATTTTAATACATTCTTCTGGTTAATAAAAAAATATTAAAATGCCACACATGAACAATTTTAAATTTCGACTAAGTGTTTCACTAAATTTTTTATTTTTTTTTTTTATTTATGTAACAATGTAATATGTATCATTATCAAAGGCACTCTTATATTCGTCCTCTCATTAAAGATTTACTTAAACATACGTAATGCATTTACATTACCAAATGTTGTGGTTATGTGTTATAGACACTGACTACCATGTGAATGTTCTCTTCATAAAACGAGAATCACTATCGGGATCCAAATGGGTAAACCATTGGGACAGATCCAAGCCCTGCAGTCAATGACGCTCGCATGGTTCTGATGGTTCACTGCTTTCCAGACGTCATCGTTTTCTGTTGTACAGCAAATGGAGTATTTAACATCTTACATCACATATATGATTTCTGCGCCGGAAAGGATAAACAATGTTATCATTAAAATAATGTTATTTTATACTCTGTCATAAATATCAGTACTAACGCAGGAGGATGGTGGTTGATTCCAATTTATAACTTTATTTTAACTTACTAAATTTTTAATTTATAAGAAAAAAGTAAAAATTTTATCTCCACTGATTTTATTTGAATATTTTCATCACCATATCGTGCATATATTTTACTGATAATTATTAAAATGAGAAACATCGATGCAGTAATATCTCCCTTATTACTATATATACTGTATAACTAAAACTTTAAGAATCAGAAATGAGTTTCTAAGCGTGTAATATCAACAAAATTAAAGTTTACTGGCAGGATAATCTTATTAACGCAGTAAATTGTATCATGTTTTGTAGTTCTTGTGATTATGGCACATATAACTGGTGAAGTCCCTCGCAATTTTAGTCATAAACCAAATCCCAATACTTTCATTTTGAGGTTGGTCCCTGAAAGTCTTCTTAAGCTTATTAATTAGCACTTTTCTCTCTTTTAGCCTTGGCTTAGTTTTTTTTTAATCTCGCATTGTTATACCTAACTATACTATTTTTTTTTAGGTTTGAAGGTCTCGGAGAACGAGCGATAACCGAAATAACATATGGTGGAAAGGGTTGAATCAATTTTAATGTTGAGATAAGCCCCAGCTTATCTTCCTCTAGCGACTGAAAACTGATATTGACACATATTCGAATCTGAAATTGAAATCGAAATGATTTCAATGCTTGTATGAAGTGGTCCAAAAAAGTCGGCGACGAAGAGTTTTAGGAATATGAGCTCTTTATATATCAGGTGGGTGTCCCTGACTACAAAATATAGTGACATCTAAGTGAAGAGGTATTCTCTTTGCTTCATTGTAACGGCTCATTAAGAAAGCCCCTGACCATTTGACACTGTGAGGTTAATATAATTGACCAGTGAAGTACTACAGTATTTATACTGTAGTATTACCAACCAACGATTCTTCATTGTTCCTAACAGTAAAATGTAAGTACTATTACTTCCAAAATATTTACCGTCACCTAAATTATTAAAAGGAAATAAGGAACAGTGATTATTATATATTTATTTAGTAAGATATAAGTCCAAGTAATAGTTGCTCGGAATATTCTAGTTGATCTCAACTGAGTTGTTAAGCGGAAGTAGCCCGATAAACCGTGGCAGCTTTAGCTGCAGCTGGCTGAGAAATTTGCTGATTCTGATGAATCCAGCCTGTGTCTGGCCAAGCTGTGTCGTTTCTTGACTCTGTTACGCTCAAGTAAATCGTTTTGGGAGCAGCACCGTACGGAGTCTAGTCCGCCATTTTAATAAAAATTTGTAGCGAAAAGGTATGTGCGTGGAGTGAGTTGATCGCCGGTACTCGAACGTAACGCGTCGCTCCGTGTTTGCCCTTCCCTCTAAAATCTTAAATTTTTAACCTACTGTTTCGCTGATGAGTGATTAATATATTTTAAAATTACAGTTTAGGGAATGTAAATAGTATTGTAATAATTATTAATGTGAAAGATTAAATTAAAATCAGATTTTGCGGCCAACTAGTTTTCTGATTATCTAATTCCCAAGTCCCGTCTCGTCCGTTACAAGTGGTGTCAGGTGTGGGGTGCGGTTCAAAAGTCCGTGATTAAATTGTTTCCACGTTTCTGCGAGTCCTACGGAGCTGAGAAACCCTGTGGAGATGGGACTACGGATCATCAGCGATTCCAGTAAGTAAAAATAATCTACTACTCTTAACCTAAGCTAGCAATAATAATCAGCTAGCAGATTAATTAATAGTTTTTCTATTCAAAGTTTATTTTGTATATTTTTAGAGGAAGGGCACAGATATTCATCAATAAGTTGAAATTTGAACATAATTTTGGTAATATATTATCAATTTAAATTAAAGCATATTTGGAAAACGTATTTAAATTTGACAGTGATGCATTGATTTAGGCATCAGCTCAGACTATCATAAAGGCAGTGAAGCCTCACAGTCCACGTTAACTGCTACTTATTCTTAGTTAACAGCATTTTAACTCTAACCCTAACTTGTTTAACATACAATAAAAGCTTTTAAACTAACCTAGTATTAGTATAAACTAATATTAGAATAACCATACCTAGTGTGTTAAAAGTGCGTTGGAAGCCGTCTGGGCGTCATTGAAAATGGCTGATAATTAATATAATTGATTGGTTGAATTTAATGTGAAATTAAAATAAATAGAATAATAATAACTTGAGACACCGACTCTGAAAAATATAGAGTCGCATTGTGGCTAATTTTCCATGTCAGGTCAAAAGACGCCAGCGCATTTGACATACTATAGAAATTAATTAATTATTGATTGTTTATTATTTATTATTGATTGCGATAGTATGAACTTACAACATAAGTGGTTAGAATCACAAGGAAAATTAGAATTGAACGGTTACCGATTCAATAAGTGATAACTAGCTATTCTATGATAATTTCGGAATTTAATTCGATATTTTGGACTTAGTCGAAATTTTTTGGACTTAACTGATTAGTGTAGGGTGCCTATGGCGGTGTGAGGAATAGCTTAGTGACTAATTCAATATTAAAATTTGTTATTGACTTAAAAGTTTATTCAAAAATCGGAAACTAAATATATCGAATTTTAAATTTAAAATATTAAACGCTACGTGGACTGTGATGATTAGTTAGACATTTGAAGAGATATTGCGTGAGGGTATGATTTAACGACGAGTAATTAAAAAAAATTAATTGATTAATTGAACGTGACAATTTTTAAAATTATTTGAAGAGTTGAGTTAGTGTATGGAATTTTCATTTCTCCTTTGGAATTTAGTATTGGCATACACTATGAACGCGTATCTCTTGAAAAAGGAAGAGAATCAATACGAATTGAAGATCCGCGGACAGCCTTCTTCCGGTACGGCTGAAGACTTAAGAAGACGGCTGACAAAGTGTGTTAAGGCAGGTACGCCTATTGATCAAGCTGTCTTAGCTTCCTTAAATGTAGATGAGGAACTGGAGGCCTGTGAAGATAAATATAAGTCATTGGCTGCCTCCGCGAATGTATATGAGGGGGACTATACAGACACTGAAGGTCAGCGTCTTCAAGCCAGGATGTGGCATAACTATTCAAGGGCGGGACGTATACCAATAGGCGCATTAGGTGACAAAATTATCGCAAAACGTCATGAGGTGTTAATGGATAAGACCAAAGAACTGTGTGACGCGGCCGAAGCCAAGAAAGACGCGGCAAACGCCGAAGCTGAAAATTCAACAGCCGAGCGGACCCCGCGGCCCAAAAATGCGGATGTGCACTCGCCTCCAGAGGCAACAAGCCACATCACCGTCGGTGCACTTGCTCGACAAATATATTCAACCATCGCGATCAAACCGCAACAAAATTCTAATTTAACGTCATCCGCACATAGAGGAGTGCCTGTGTATAAATGGGGATTACAATTTGACGCCCAATCACAGAGCGTAGGGGCGTTTCTGCAGAGAGCAGAAGAACTGCGCAGGGCTCGAGGGGTCACCACAACTGAACTGTTTGATTCGGCAGTGGATTTGTTCACGGGACCTGCCCTAACGTGGTATCGATCCACGATAAGCCGTCTCAGGAACTGGGAACAGCTGTGTAGGGATATGGAACTGGTCTTCCAACATCCCGACCATGACATATACCTACAGCAAGAGATATTCAATCGAGTTTCAAGCCGAAACGGAACCCATTGACTTATTTATCGCTGCGATGGAGGGGTTGTACAGTCGCTTGTCAACACCCGTAGAAGAAGAAGAAGTAAAGCTTAGGCAAATATTGCATAACTTACATCCCCAGCTGCAAGACCGGCTTGCTCTTTTTGATGTTACCCTCTCTTGAACAACTGAGAGTGATGGGTAGGAAGGCAGAAGCGGGACGCTTGAGGTCCGTCACCACGCGTGCGGTAACATCTAACGTGGGTGTACTCGAACCAGACTTAGCATATCCTCCTCCTCCCCGCGGGCCGACTCGGGGCAATGCCCGTCCAACGCCTGAACGCAAGGTGTTCCAGGCAGCCAATACCTCAGATATTACATGTTTTAATTGTCATATGAAAGGCCACATCTCTCGGGACTGCAGGAATAAAAGAGAGAGCCGCTCTAGTCGAATAACGTGCTGGCGTTGCAACAAGACAGGCCACATACAGAAAGATTGTAGAGTTCGACTAGACTCTAAAAGACCTCATTCGGGAAACGGGAGCGGGGTAAGTGGATCCACCGACACGAAGCCCCGGAATTAAAGGAAGCTGTTTCGTAGCTACCTACTAAGGTGAACCTAAAGATGTGTACGACTCGTAAGAACTGCACTACTGAGAAGCAGGTCAGGACTGTCCCCGAGATTCGAGATGTAGTAGATGAACTTGTAGCCATCGGTAAGATAGAAGATGCAGAGGGAAAGGTCCTAATTGACACTGGAGCGCAGGTTTCTCTCGTAAAAAGAGGAGCCTCATCCGCTGAGCTCACCAAACCAGACGTAATTTTGAAAGGTATTTCTGGTAGGACATTGAAAACTTACGGGCGACAAGAAATTGACTTTAAAAATGAAACCGGGCGTTGAAGTGGTAGGAAATTTTGTGGTTGGGAACCTCCCTAAGGGATACCTAGCCGTACTTGGTTGCGATATTTTGGGCAAAGGAAACGGAGAAATAAATGTTGAACATGGTCTACTTCGGTTGTATGGTGGAGACATTTGGTTAAATCGGATAAAGAAAGGGGAGGCCGTGCCGGATCCGAACCGTCCCTCAGCTAGCTGTCCACCTCCAAAACACCAAACGCTATGTGTACTGCTGTAGCGATGTGAAAATTCCGCCCCGGTGTGAAAAGATAATCCAAGTGAAGACTAACCGATGTGCCAACGGTTTCCGACGACTTAGAGGGAAAGGACGTGGTGATTGAACCCCCTGACTTTATCATGCACGGTGTTTTATCTTGCTCGAACCCTGACAAAGGTAAAAGGAAACCGCTGTTGGGTCAAGACCGTAAACGCAAGTGCTGAGGAGTTAACTCTACCCAAGAACTTGAAGTTAGGAACGCTCGACAGAGATTTCGACCCAGTGGAGGGAGGAAATCCTGTGCGACAAAAACTGCAAGTTTTAGCAGACAGTCATGGTCGTGGACTCCAGGAAATACTATCCGAAAGACTACCTAGAAATTTTGATGTAGAAGTCTTTTTCATGCCCAACGGAAAACTAAAACAAGTAACCTCGAAATTTGGTAGTACTATTGATACATTGACCGAGAACGACACGGTGATCTTGATAGGGGGAACAAACGATGTTGACAAGTGTGCTTATCCGTTAACCCTGAAACAAGCATTTGAAAATTTTCCGGTGAAGTGGAAAGCGAGAGTAACTGTCCTGTCGATATTTGACCGCTATGATCAAGACCACAAATCCCGAACTTGGAGATGCCAACGGACTTTTTAAAATCCATCATTCAAAATTTAGCTAAAAATAGAGATAAAATTCAACAGGGTAGGATTGAATTTCTAGACCTTAAAGGAAAATTAAGCCATAACATGTACACAAAGGACGGGTTGCATCTGAACCAACAGGGAAAAGTGAAATTGGCCACTGTTGTGCGCGACATAGCACTTCATAGCTACAAAAGGCCACAGGCAAGAGTAGGCATGGTGAGTATTTCTGACGAATCCGACTTAGAGGCGTGCTTGGACGAGAAGCTTAGGCATCTGCCAAGTCACGAGCAGAACCTTGTGAAGTCCACTCTCATGGAATTCAAAAATGTTCTTGCTCACAGTGAAGACCAACCTTTGGGTTGTACTTCGGCAGTGACACATGTCATACGAACCGGGAATGCAGCCCCTATTTACAAAAAAGCGTATCGCGTACCATACCATCAGAAGGCCACACTTGACGAATTAGTTAAAGACCAACTAAACAAAGGTATCATTGTTCCTAGTCAGAGCGAGTGGGCATCGCCTGTAGTACTAGTGCCTAAGAAATCTCCCGACGGTACCCCTAAATTAAGGTTTTGTGTCGACTACAGAGGACTTAATGCGGTGACCACCCCCTGACGTGTACTCCCTCCCGAACATCACAGAAACACTGGACTCACTTGGCGGGTGCCAGATGTTCACGACGTTAGATCTCCGGTCTGGGTATCACCAGATTCGCGTTGACGAAGATAGCCGACCAAAAACAGCATTCAATGTCCCCGGTGGACATTACGAGTATCAGCGTATGCCATTTGGACTAAACACGGCTCCGGCCACTTTCCAAAGACTAATGGACTCAGTGTTAATGGGCTTGAAAGGTGAGAAATGCCTTGTCTACTTGGATGACATAATTTTGTTTTCCAGGGACTTGCCTTCACACCTGGAAGCCCTTCGTGAAGTGCTTTCGAAATTACAAAATGTGAACCTGACAGTACAACTTAGTAAATGTAATTTTGTGGTCAATGAAGTCACCGATCACTCCGCTCTAAAGTGGATGATGTCGCTTAAGGACCCTAGCAGTAGGCTGATGATATGGTCGTTGCGACTAGCCGAGTTTGATTTCACGGTAGAACATAAAGCCGGAAAAAAAACACACTAACGCGGATGGGCTAAGTCGCGCAGTGCGAGCGTTTACACAGGAAGTGCTCCCTGTCGTTGACCTTGAGTTACTTAGAACACGTCAATGCGAAGATCCCGTAGTTCAAGGTTTGAGACAAGCCAAGAACTTCCGGATGAGCCCGGAGAAGGTCCTGTACCGTTTGAGCTCGGGTTGAAAAGAAAATTGTAGTACCAACTTCCTTAGTTCAGGAGATAATTAGGATCAATCATGATTTGCCCACAGCCGGACACGCCGGAGTGGCAAAACCACTAGACTGGGTGAAACAGAAGTTCTGGTGGAGAGCTATGGAAAGAGACGTTATGAATTACGTCAGGACATGTCGTAGCTGTAGCCAACGAACGAATTACGGTAAAGCGAAAGCGCCCCTGGGTGACGTCTTCAACGAACCCCAGGAGCCCTTCGAAGCGATAGCGGCAGATATAGTTGGTCCTCTGGCCATTAGTGAAACCCGCAACGTTTATATTCTCAGTGTTATGGATCACTTCTACAGATACTGTGAGTTTGTTCCACTGCCAGATCAGACCACCGAAAGTGTTGCTCGAGCACTAGTGCAGAGAGTGATAACCAAGTTTGGCGTGCCAAAGGCCTTAGTTACCGATCAAGGAGCTAACTTTACATCCGGCTTAATTAGAGACTTATGCAAATTTCTGCACGTTAGAAAAATCAAAACTACTGGTTTTCATCCTCAGAGTAATGGCAGACTGGAGCGGGTCCATTCCACTGTGATGAGAATGTTGAGTAATTTTGTTAACCGGAACCAGACCAATTGGGATGAATACTTGCCTTATGTCACCATGGCCTATAACTCCCAATCTCATGAGAGTACTGGGTATTCTCCGTATGAGTTAATCTTTGGTCGGAAAATGGAGGTTCCTATGGAAGCGGATCTGAAGATTACGGATGAGACAGATATATATGACAATCATATCGAAGCCCTCCGGGAGAAGAAACTACAGGAAGCTTACAAGGAAACTGCAGTGCTTAAAGCCAGAGCCCGAGGCCGTAATGAAAGTCAGTATAATAAGAAAGCTAAATCAACCGAATTCCGTGAAGGGCAGTTTGTATTATTGCATGTACCCAGTATAGGACGTCATAGTGTAAAGAAATTATCAAAACTATGGAAAGGACCATATCCCATAGTTAGAGTGGTATCACCTCTAAATGTTGTTCTTCTTTCGAATACGAAAGCGAGAGGTCGTCGTGCACGTGAACCGTATCAAACCTTATAAGGAACGTCCGCGTCCTTCGACCGCGCAGAAAGAAAAGCAAAACGAGAATAGTTCCAGTGACGAAGAGGTAGATGATAGTGGTCTGCAGAACTTAAACGGAGGTGTAAAGGGTGACGATGAAACCCAAGCCCCGGTAGCAGTAGCCGGGCCTGCAAGTATCAGACGCCCAAAACGGAGAAAGACCCCGCGAGATGGGGTGACTTTGTTAGACTTTTGAAGAGCTTTGGAATATTTGGGGAATAGTGCTCGCTGCATAGCCTGGGAAAAGGTGGATATCAAATTTGATCGTGTCACATGAAATCATAGATGTTCTGTTGTAGGCCTTTTAGGCGTTTTGTTGATCCTGGAAGGCGTTCTCTGCTTCCACCAGGGTGTCATATTCGAGAAAGAAGGAGAAGTTTTACTTACAGACAGCTACTGGACTGTGGTGCTCCAGTACAACCTTACAGGAGTGGAAGAGGAAAACAGAAATCTAAGTATAATCTTGGTAAAGGTTAAGAGGTCAGTATGATGAGTTTTTCCAAAATCTTCTCTCGCAAAACAACAGCTTACATACCATAGTGCATGACCTTGAAACCAGTTTCAGATACGAATATTATGGGCTACAACAGATGGTAACCGACTACTTTGGCAAAACGAGTTATTTGGTCACTCTGCTGCCGCGTACCCAAAAGAAGCGCGGTCTGTTTGATGCCGGTGGTCATGTACTAAAATTCTTGTTTGGAACTGTAATCGATAGCGATTTGGAAGTTATGAATAGTAAGATAGATGAGGCCAATATAAGGAATGACGAAATGTATCACGACACGAAAGATCAATTAACTGTCTTAGATAACATGCACTCAGAAATTTTAAACCATTCAAAGGTAATTAATAAAATGATTTACATCTTGAAAGCGTATCACCAAGTGATGTTTGACAACATGGCTCAAAACTCCAGAACAGAATCCGTTTTCTCAAGTTTGTTTAATACTCTTTTCCAATACTTAAAATTAAGTTGTGCCTTGTCAGAAATTAAAGATGCCATTAACCTTGCTGTACAAAGAATGACTCAACTCCACCAAGCTGTAGAGGACTTGGCTGCTAATAGGATGACCAGCAACCTATTACCCCCTAATCAGTTCTTAGAAGTCCTGAGATCTGTAAAACAGGTTATACCACCACCTGCAAAATTATTCTTAGACGTTAAGTTAGAAAACCTCCATAGCTTCTATAAATTTGCAATAATCAAATCCTATGCTACGGAAACACAGCTTAGAGTGCTCATTAAGCTCCCCTTGAAAAATGATAACCAAGTGTATGAAGTTTTTCAACGTAATATCGTATCCTGTTTTTGACCCTTCTCTAAAAAGATGGGTGAAGTGGGAAGTAGACGACAAAAAATTAATAGTTAGCAAAGACAGACAAACCTATACCGTTTATTCATCTGACCATTACCGAAGTGAGTGTAGTTTCGGCCCTTTAACAGTGTGTCCTCTGTCGGAAGTATTATTTAATGTACACCAACGACCAAATTGTCCAATTGAAACTTTTGCTGAAAGAGAAAATTACGTTGTGCACTAGAAATTTAATATCCGGCCTGAAATCCCCAGTCCTAATTAGAACTCCAACCCGCTGGATCTATACTACCTCGGGTGAAGCCAAAGTAGTATTGAATTGCTTTAGACGGGATGCTGGTCTAAACGTTAGTACGACCATTCTGAAAGGGGTGGGTGAAATTCCGAATCGAGATCGATGTGACCTGATTGCAGACGGGTACAGGATGCCTGCCCGATTCTTCGGCAGCTCCTGGCACTCGAGCGATTTTGGAAAGATAACTTTTCCTGAAGTAGATGGGATATATACTAAAGAAGAAACCGAACTGTTGAATCAGGACGTGAATGATACTTTGAAGGTCCTCCAAGCATTGGATGACCAACTTTGCACTCTAAGCGTAAAGGAGTATTCTTTAGAGAGTACTTTCCAGCACCTCAGAGTCAATCGTTTTAAGCATCGTATAGTTAAGCAGGTCGAAGTACGATTTTGAAATGTTTCGTCATATTATAACTTTTGTAACATTGTAACAATTTAACGTTGTGTTATTAATTTGTAACGAGTAGTCGTAGGGTTTCATTGGAGGCTGGTAATGGAGAATTATCCATAAATTAATATTACTATCAATATCCAATGAGTGATATCTGGTGTCCACAGAAAGGTAAAGCCGACACCCCCTCCCCTTTATACCCATTCCTATCGCTTCCCAATACTGGACTGTGGATGCCTAAAGAAAATAAATTATAAAATTATTAATACATGATGAGCACACAGCAATTAAGACTGTGGTGAATGCCTTGCTGTGGGATCTCCCGGGCCCCATCAGCAAGACAACTGCTGTACCGTTGCCAGCCCTACCAAAATGTTACGCAAGCACTTTCAATATTATTTTAAACTAGCTCACGAATAATACTCAAACTCCAATAGTATATAGATGATTGTTTAAGGGAATTATAGGTTGTAATTCGTGAATTTTTTGCTGTTCAAGTGAGCTAAATAGTACTTGATGTTTTAATGTGTTGTTATGTTAAACGTATGCATGCCCCTAAATTTAGTTTTCAAAATGCTAGATTAATAAAATATCAAGCGAACCATGTTTGGCACTACTAGGTGTATGGCAATGCCAACTACTTTAGGTTCTGTTATAAGGATTTTAGTTGGCTCGTTTTTGGCTATTAATGGCAGTGTATATGTCAATTTGTATATTGGTATTTTTTTCACTTAAAATTTGTAGTAGTAAGACCTTGTGACTTAACAACTGTTCCAATTTTAAAGGGGGTGACTGACCTACGGCGGCCCCGAGTGAAAGCCCATGCGGCCTCACCTATACTGGGCAAGTAGCGGTTAAAATTTCCTAATCTACACACTTAAAATACCTTTTTGTAATAATTGGACCTAAACAATCCACTGTGGTGTGCTCGACAAAAAAAAAAGAAAAAAAGGAGTAGGAAACTAAAATTAACGATCTCCTCCTTCTCTATAATTCCGCAAATAGTTGTTGGGTCACTAAGGGTTGTTGTTTAAAACATGTTTGGTTGCCTAGTGTTAGAGAGTCTTTCTTGTTGTGAGCGTATTAAATTATAGATGTCACTATTCAACAAACATGTTACTTTAATTATTTATGTTAACATTTTATTTCATTTTTCTGAAACGAATTTTGTTATTGTTGAGTACGTTAGTCGTCCTTGAATTTTGAAGTTTATTTTTTTAATTAATGAAGCTTCTGTTTTATTGACTTTCTGTGAAGGAAGGGGCACACCCGAGCGACGTATGTTTGCAAGTTTCCATTGATTTTTAGCAAGTTAGTACAATTAGTACAAATTTAATTTTTGAAAGAGAGTCCAGACAAGGACATCCAACATTTTTTTTCTATTTCAATACCTAAATATCAATTTTCTCAGAATTAAATTCTCTACAATTAATGTTTGTTGATTTTATGTATTTATCACCAATTTAACAAAGTTATTGTACATCAAACTTAAAAAAAACATTGTTTCGTGCCCCAATTTTTTGCATTTAACCCTGAATCCCTCAAAAAACAACTACAGGGACATTTCTGAAACCTATTTTATTAGCTTTATCAGGTAAAAATACATAAGAATCCACGATATTTCTTACTTAATTAACCTTTCCAAAAGTTGAGTATGGCTTTATATTACTCTTTACCATGAATTCAGGCGAAATCTTTCGCTAGCTGTAACTCGCTAACGAAGCATTTTCGGACCTATGTTTTATATAACATTTTTTTATCATTTTTACTAGTAACAATGTGCTGTAGAAGTGGGGGGAGAACTTCATGAATCACCCTGTATATACGGAAATTCTGTCAGGTCGCTTTGTAACTTTAATTTGTTTGAAGTTGGAACAGTGGTTCAATTTTATATTGATTGAGTTCAAGATCACATTTACAAATGGTTTATAATATTTTTATTAAACTTTAAAACATTCTTTCCCATTTGAATTCTCGAATGGTTAGGGCTTTGGCTTGATTATTTTTGAAGATAGTTTATAAATAATATCCCTGTGATTAGGTTGGATATTGTAATGGGGTTCTATTAAGTACAAATTAAGGCGCCTTTAGATTCTTTAAAAATATAAATCCTAAACATAGCACATCGTGACTATATGAAAGCTTGACAACAAATTATATTTAATTGCCGAGTGTTAATCTTTTTGTGTGGAATTAAGTTTTGTAATTTAAATGTTATAAAATTGTTCTTGTTTGGATATTCAAAATAAGCTCGTAAATTTTTTTTGTCTTAGATTTGTTGCGGTCGATACTATCATTTTGAGGTCCACGACACGACAGCAATTAAACAGCATTGAAATAGTGTTCATCCAGGAAAAGCTTTCTCGCAAAGGGCAGAAGATTAAAATGGCCAGAGTGGTTCTACTGCCCTTGTTTGAACCCTTACGGCCTATCAGGTCATTATTCAACATACATTTTAGTTGAGCCTCTATACACTACCTTTCCCTTCAAAACTGTATATTGTTTTTATGTATTTTATCATATAGTTACAGAGTTACATCACCCTAAGTCAAACTTTTCGTTTTGAATCATGTTTATTCCGAATTTCAAACAATTCAGGACTACACCTCCAATGTTTCTCCCATAGTTAGTTGCAAGGAGACTTTCTTGAGTATGTTTTTATTTGAACCAGTCTATAGAAGGACATTAGGAAGAAACTTTGTGATTTTCTCCCTATTGGAATGAGCGGTGATGCTGTAGCATTAGGCATTATAATACACACTAGATTTGGTGATGTGAATATAGAACGACTACCGCTAGCTTTTTCAATATTGTACATCTTAAATGACTTTTACTATCACCAAGAACATCTTAGAACATACAATATATTTGTAATAGAACTATAACATTCAACTATCATAAATTATTTCATTCAACATTACGCTTTAACTAGAGCAAAGTTAATGTAAATGTAAACTGACTAATTGTTTATAAGATCGTATTTATTAATTTTTATTGTATATATTTCAATAAATGACATACTTGTTAAATATAATGTAAAATATGACTTCCAAAATGTATTTTCCACACAAGATCTAAGGTGTATAGATTACGTGAAAACGTTTCCTGTATCATAAAAACATGTTTAAAAACAGCTTTATTGATTAAGCGTAGTTAAGTCTATCACCCGACACTTATGAAAAATGTAGTCCTATATTTTCCACACGATAATCTCAAGAAGTTACTAACCTATACACTTAGATATTGCATGCAGTTTTTATTTCTAAGTAAGCAATATTCAGTGTCATGATTGTGCATGTCATTCCTTGGAATATGGGTGAGCATAAACGAAAATTGTTTCATTGGTTCAAGAGTAAACTTGATGACAAAGAAGAAATCTCAGCATAAATAAACTGAGCACAACCATATGGAATTTTATCTGACATATCATCATATGTAACTGTAAACAACCTGAACGAAGTCTAATATGCGACACGTGGTGTCTAAACTTAGTGTGAAACTAAAATAGTTACAGAAGATCTCATACTGGTGTCAAAGGCTGCACTAATTAAAGGAACACTTTTTACCCTGTGGGTGAGCAGTTGAGATTCTAAAACGAAAGATGTTTAGATCGGTTTCTTGAATATAAAGAAGCTTCTTGTTTCTTCAGTTGCCCTAATGAGCTTGTGGACGTTTCTTTTTATTTTAGGTCCGGTGGCTGCTCATGTCACGTCACAGACATCCACTACAGTTGCTGTATTTTGAACTAAAAATTGTTATTTATGTAAATTGAAACAGTCTTTCGGGTAATTATTACAGGAAATATTAGTCCTCAAGCTTACGCAGGCAATATACTGACTGTCATCTAAATATTTCAGGCCCGCATCGGGTCAAAACTTTAGTTTATATTGACAATGAAAATGATTGTTGAAAGCAAGTGTGTCCAGATTGTGTCTCCAGATTTTAATTAAGTTCACAATGTTTGGAAGTAGTGAAAAAGATATATAATCGTCATAAATAGAATATAATATAAATTACACTTTGCTTCCAATATTAAGAAAAGCCTCATGTGTCTGGATCTGTTGGTGAATGTTGCATTTCTATTCAAATTCGATGAATGTTGATACAGTTTTCCGCTCATAATATTCAAAGGCGGAATCCAAAAAAATAAATTTTGGTAATTTACGTATGTACGTTCAACGGATCGTCCCTTTTGCTTAGTAGCCAAAGGAGAGAACGATTTGAATCCAAAGTTCTATTTTCTTTAATACAAGGGAGTCTCATGGCTTAAGGATATTCTTAGTTGGATTTTGTATTTTTGGCCTCTTCATACCATTGGTGTTGCTGTTGGATTCCTCATTACATGGTTATAATTGATAGTATAAAATTAGTTTTGTACAAACTATTTTCTGCTTTAAAGTACACATCCCACCTTGACGTCCTTTTCTGATTTTTACAGGAGAGGAATTTTACATATTTCTAACTTTTTAAAATTGTTTAATAAAGCATTGAGAAACATAAATTGGATTTGGAGAATATCCACTGTCATTTGATCTCCTAAAACCTCATGTCCAAAATCTTTAATTTGCCTTGAAATTGACTAGTAAACATTTTAAATAACAGTGGACCTTTTTTTAATCACTAAGCTTGCGCCTATGACCATTAAATTTTCAGAAACAGTTGATAATTACTCATCTTTAATTACTATGTATCTTAATTTTGAAATGTATGTAGTGTGTTACAACTGTCAATTTATTCATCAGTAAAGAGGTGATCTACAATCGTTAATGATTTTGATTGGCCAGAGACATTCATATCCTTGGATGTTGTTACATCTTTTCCTCTGGATTCCTTAACTTCCTTGAGCTGGAAAAGGGCACAACGTAAAAAGGAGTTTGTAATAATATAGTTACTCTCAGGACCTAACTGGTTATCTACCATAAAAGCAAGGTAGCTCCCAAAAATAATTGTTCCCAGAATGGGTAGCTTCTGGTAGCTGGTAATTAGGTTCAGTGGAACGTTACAGAATAATTCATTGGTTTCTGAGGTTATAGAAACATAAACATTTGATTTGGCCAGAAGTTTCAATTTACAATATCGTAATCGTCTTGTTAGACCTTTTCTAGTTAAAAATGTAATAATTTTTATTATTAATTGATT
The DNA here is from genome assembly GCF_021130785.1 of Homalodisca vitripennis. Classification (NCBI taxonomy): domain Eukaryota; kingdom Metazoa; phylum Arthropoda; class Insecta; order Hemiptera; family Cicadellidae; genus Homalodisca; species Homalodisca vitripennis. The sequence continues at coordinate 68,937 of NW_025778216.1, forward strand.
TACTACTTAGTTTATTTTATTTTTTCCAATCTTCTTCAAAAGTATGGATTAAGAAACTTACTGACCGACAAAGTGCTATAGATTTATGCAACATTGTATTCTTTAAGATAACTTCCTATAAACTCAATCAATGATAATTTAATTTGGACGTGTTGTTTCAAAATACTACTAAGTTCCTATGGTCAGTCATAACTGCAAACACGTAGAAGAATTGATTTCATAAGGAGTTTCGTAATTTTAAAAGATCACAAACCACTTAAGGATGTGTCCAACAAAAAGTGTCTATTCAGAAGATTAAATGTACCAAAACAGAGACTAAATTAAAAATATGCGTCCTGATTTGATGACGTCACAAGTCCTTTGATTCTCGACATAGAACTTGACACCATTTCAGCCGCTCATTCTCTGCGGCTGGTACGTCCTTGCAATAACGCAGATTTACAAGGTTCCAACCAAGGGTATGGTAGAATATGTGTCCTGATATCCTTGAGTTACAACCCTTTCAGTGCACATTACGTGCAGATTGAGCTACTGCTCTCCCCCCACCCCCCTTTTCCTGTGGCTGTGATGTCATGCTATGACACAGGTTTAACTACTCCCGACCAAGATTAGATTGGAATGCTTGTCCTAATTTCATCGCACCACAACACTTGTCATCATATTGTGCAGATGGAATGTTAGCTCTCCTTTATCCCTATCTGTATGAATGGTACCTCTGGCTAACATGCTATTATACTTGTTAGAATATGAAATAGATTGGAGAAAGTGTTCTAATAATTTCGTATCACAAGCGTATATATTTTTGGTATTATCCGTGGAACAATGCTGATAATTATTTCATTCAAATATTTCAATTCTTTGCATTTTTCGTTTTACTATACTGCAGGTACAGCTTGACAGAAACACAGTTGGAAATGACTTGGAAGACTCTTTGGGTCAGATCAAAACTGGAATAATGTCCATTTGGATTTAGTGCGTTCTTTACCGCCTTTTATGTTAAATTAATTGTACACTGAAATTCTTTTTAAAGGTATATCCATAAGCATTAGTTGTGGTTGGTTATGTACGTACACCGAACTGACAGTTTTTTCTGTAAGATAGGCGGATTATAACCCGTCGTTTTATTTTCCTTTATTTTTTTTATTTGGATTTAATTTATGTTGTACTTACTTGATGTTATTTTAGGTCTCCTTATGTCTTTGTGTTATTTATGGATTCTTCATTATATGGTTATACTTGGATCGAATTTATTTTTTTAACTACCTCCTCCCATCCAACTAGGAAAGGCCATTCCCCAATTTTATGGAGGGGCTTTTTACCCTTCACCTTCAAATGTATAAGTTCTCACGTTTTTAAGTCTTTGTATCATATAAAAAGTGAAAAATAAACATAGAAATATAGAAGTCGATTTGGAGGAGTTTCACAACTATTTCACCCCTAGACTTCGGATAATAAAAATCTTTAATTTGATTCTACAAGGGTCCATAACTATTTTTAAATTTAAGCGGACATCTTATTATTTAATAAAGAATTATACCTACGTGCATGACAATTAAAATGTTAAACAATGGGTGATAAATAGGAATCCGGACATTTGTCATCATCCAGTGAATAAAAAAATTCTGTAACACAACGTTTCGAAATTAGCAATCCGATCTTTACTTCAAGTGAATAACTAACCAAACAAACACATAATTACAAATTGAAATAAAACAAAATCCATATCACAGCGTTTTCTGACAAGCAATAATTAGGCTATTTTTATTAAAAATTATAAAAATTTAACTTAAACTAACAAGGAAACAAAGTACCAAACCGATTCATGATTCCAAAGTACCAAACAACAAAAAATGTATGATATTTAATCAGCTTTAAGTACTATTTACCATATCTTATAATTTCGGAATTTAGAAAAATATTTAAACTGCCCTCCCTATTCTTCAGTAAAGTGGCGGTGGCATTCACAGGCTTGGATGTAATTAAATCTTTCCTCCGCTTTCCTAAATATCCTCGCGCAGAGCATGGCCAAACGTAAAACAAAGTGTCTAATAATACACTTATTCTCAAGGAACTACCTAGGTATCGTGTAAGTAGCTAGGTAGTTCCCAACACTGAAAACTCTCTGAATGACATGATCGACCTATGAAAGAGATTAGTATTTGGTCCCCGAGGGAGTAACTACTAGTGGAAGCAATCTCAGCTTCAGCGGGCCGTTATAGAATAATTGGTTTCCTGAGATTATAGGCACTTGGAGATGTGCTTTTGGTCAAGTAGGTTTTCAATCGACAATATCAATTCCATCGTTAATAGTTCTCAAATTAAAATTGTATTGTTTGTACAATTAATTATTTCAATAATTCATCTTGTTACACAATTTACAGTATATCTCCAAAATTCAGTACCAACAATTATTGAAAGTAAATTATTATAGTGTTATGTTTATTTAAAGTGTCGTTTCAAAATACTAACAGGGCTTTATGTTAATACGCAAATGCAACACATGTTAACATTATAAGCCATAACTGGTGTGGTCTTTATAAAATATATGAGATTAGAACCTAAAAGATTTTTAATAAATATACTATAACGTTTGTAATACGACTTATGGTTTTCACTGTTATGTAATTAAATATTTAGCAGGAGATATTACCAAAACCGAGACAAGAAATTAAGCTTGTATCCTGATTTCATTGCATCACAACTGTCGACTGTCGCAATTGTGTGCAGATAGATCCTCCACTCTCCTTCACCTCCTAAAATTTGTCTGGCACTTCCTGCACTACCGAGCTTTACCTTATCCTAACCAAGAGAAGATTACAGTACGTGTCCTGAATTCCATCGCGTCACACTTTTTGACTGTTCACAGTTGGACCATCTTCTGCGCACATTTATCCAGTTTCCACGCAACTTTCAGGGCCCTGCTATTAGACTTATAATTATTAAGTATTTAATTTATATGAGCAAATAACAGAATAAAACATTTGTTCTGATAACGTCATATCACACTTGATGATTTAGACAATAATTTGTGTAAAAATTCCTGCTAATTATTACTTAATCCCTCTGTCAGTCTAGTTCTGCAGGTACACACGTTTGTAAGAACTTGGTCACGTAACGTTGGATGAAGATCTCCTAACTCTTGGGATTAGATCCTGATGGATTTTCTGCTTTTTGTCGCCTTCACTATTGAATTCTTCACCGAAATTCTATTGACAGGTCTGCATATAGTCAAAAAGCCTACTTCTAGAGACCTCTAAACTTTATTATTAATGTAGTCACAGGATACCTTCCGTGTTTATTTTATAGGGAGGACATTGTTCGTTTCCAGAGATTTTTATAATTCTATTATTCGATTTATTTGCTCAGATTTATTTCATTATTATGTATTAATTTATTTATTATTAATGATTTATTATTATACCTAATTTAAACTATCAAGTTAAAGCTGGGTCTCAAATTTTGTGTTTTAGGAATTAATAAAATTTTTTACTCGTATAATGGAGTTACGAGGAAAAGTTTTAAAATTTAAAAATATTCATCATCGCTTGAAGTACTCAGCTATATGCTTCAAAATATATTATATTATTAACTTATGTATTACCGAAACAGTGAAGGAAAAAGTTGAATAATAATTAACAATATCTGCAGATGTCACAGTGTTCACAGAACGTCAGGAGGTAAATTTAATAATTCATTAATATTTCGGACGTCCCAGCAGTAGGAAGTAACAATGAATTACAGTCTGAAACGAAAATGTCCGACGTCCTTCCAGGAAATCATTAGAGCAATGACAAACAAGAGTCGTACAGGTTTCCTGTTTGATCGAACAATGATAATTCTCTGTGGACGACTCTCATTTGGTCTCAACAACTCTCTCCGTGAATTTTGATTGAATAACACACCCACGATTTCAGCGACACTTTGTAGACCATTGTAGAGAAAACTCCAAAGTCATAGTTTCATAGGTTTCTTTGTGAAAGCACTTGTGATATATACACATATCTAAATGTAATATTCGTATTAGGTTCCATTCAAATAGAAAAATTACTAAACTATACAATTTTGATGTAGTAATAATTATTGAAAATAAAAATTATAAATCAACACCAATAATCCTTGCACTAAAACAATTCAATACTTACATTATGACAGTTTGTCATCCATATCTAAACATGATACAGTAAGTTTCTTGCTTCCCAATTCATGTTTGCTAAATTATACTATTTCAACTCGGTCCAATCTAGGAATTATATCAGTATCTCCTAATCAGTATCGTCTAACTTTTACAGTGAGAAATGGATGCGATTTCCCTTCGAAGATTTTCTGTCATTAAATTTCGTTTAGTGTCTCGTGTATTGCTTTTGTGATTACACTTGCTATTATCACAGAATCACTTGTTTTGTAAAATTTTAGTTATGGGGCGAATGTTTGTTGCATCATACTAATGCTGTCCCTCCGTTTTGTCTGCCGTGACGATTGTCATTGGCTAGTGCCCTCTTGTCTGTCGTAGGTTGTTGGTAGACGAATGCAGACGTATTGGTGACCTGTATTCTGTAATTCAGTTTTAAAGATTAGTGTTTTGTATATAGTTTTTTTTATTAAGTGCATGTTATTTTTAGAGTTAGTGAAGTTGACAAACAACATAGTGGTTGTAAATCCTGACTTAGCCGTGCCACAACGATTTGGTATGATTTGATTATTTTAACCTAGTTTGTAATGAGGTATTAGGTTAGTTTATTGCCTGAAGAAGAGATCAGATTGCAGATCTCGAAACGTAGTGTTACTGAACGATGGCAAATGTCCGGAAAAATCCTATTTCCTTCACCTCCGTTTGTGTTCCTTAAGCTACAATATTTGCCGTCACACGATGTCTAAATTCAATTCCTAACATGTACACATTCAAAATTTCGTTGTTAATTAAGCTCCAGAAATAAATTAATTGGTCTGAATTGCTGCCGAAAAATTTGAAATAAGATGTTACTAATAAACATACTTTACAATGTAACTCCATAACTATAAACAAATTGAAAAAAAGTTAAAATAATTAATTGCATCATCGTTCTTTTATAATGCAATGTTTACAGAATGGATGATTAGATGTAGCAGGCTCTTTCAATTAATATTTCACAATTTTAGAAACCAATATGAGATCTTTAACTGTTTTCGAAACCACTGGGGATTAGTTCGGACATATGATTGAAATAGGAATAGGCCTGTATTCATCCCAGGTACTGTAAGAATGCCCATGTTACTTTTCAATACAATCAGTACTTTTGCGTGAAAGCAAAACAAACAAAAGGTACTTTGGCGTTTATAATATCATGAAGATTATATATAAGATTCCCTAGATTGAATATTCACATTTGGAACGATCTTATTAGTTCTTAATTCTTTAGTTCTAGATTGCTTTCCCATATGATAAAATAATTAAAGCTAAAAGCATCATCACTAAAAACCATACACTTTTTAGTGATTTAATGAGTTATTTCAAGAGCAAAAAACTATATCAATTAATAATTTCCACTTACATATGCGGCTTTTTTCAAGTGGGAAAACATTAAATACATAATTATATCTCGCAGGATGTTTTGGCTAATGTAACGTTAACGTTCTACTAAATGTAATCAAATTATTTACTATTACGCTAAAACATATTTCAACTTGTAATTAAAGTTTATAATCAAGCTTTCCATTCACACATTTTTTTTATTACAACACTCCCCACAAATTCAAATATAAACTTTGAGATGTCTATACTTTCAACGTACTAGAATAGTGCTCCTGGTCAAGGTCAAATGATAAGATTATCACATCTTATCCTGTCAAGCACAGAGAAAGGTACCATCCACGAACAATTTATATCTGCAAAGATAATTTACAAATTTGTTAAAACAACAATTAATTATTGGAGCACATATACAAATCCAAAATACCTCCTTTTTGAATGTGTAATATTAACATCATTCAAATATAAAAGCCTGCAAAAAGCAGTTGTAAATCACTTCAAACTGTTGGTTCCCAAAAAAAACAGT